>NC_090448.1:966631468-966752109 GCF_031143425.1 Pleurodeles waltl | reverse complement strand
GCCTACCACACAAGTGAGGTATCATTTTATCGTGAGACGTGGGGGAACGCTGGGTGGAAGGACAATTGTGGCTCCTCTCAAATTCCAGAACTTTCTGCCACAGAAATGTGAGGAACATGTGTTTTTTTAGCCAAATTTTGAGGTTTGCAAAGGATTCTGGGTAACAGAACCTGGTCCGAGCCACACAAGTCACCCCATCTTGGATTCCCCTAGGTCTCTAGTTTTCAGAAATGCACAGGTTTGGTAGGTTTCCCTAGGTGGCGGCTGAGCTACAGGCCAAAATCTACAGGTAGGCACTTTGCAAAAAACACCTCTGCTTTCCTTAAAAAATGTGGCTGTGTCCACGTTGCGGTATGGGGCGTTTCCTGTCGCGGGCGCTAGGCCTACACACACAAGTGAGGTATCATTTTATCGGTAGACGTGGGGGAACGCTGGGTGGAAGGAAATTTGTGGCTCCTCTCAGATTCCAGAACTTTCTGCCACAGAAATGTGAGGAACATGTGTTTGTTTAGCCAAATTCTGAGGTTTGCAAAGGATTCTGGGTAACAGAACCTGGTCCGGGCCACACAAGTCACCCCATCTTGGATTCCCCTAGGTCTCTAGTTTTCAAAAATGCGCTGGTTTGGTAGGTTTCCCCAGGTGCCCGCTGAGCTAGAGGCCAAAATCTACAGGTAGGCACTGTTTTCTATGAAAATATTTGATGTGTCCACGTTGTGTTTTGGGCCGTTTCCTGTTGTGAGCGCTAGGCCTACCCACACAAGTGAGGTATCATTTTTATCGGGAGACGAGGGGGAACGCTGGGTGGAAGGAAATTTGTGGCTCCTCTCAGATTCCAGAACTTTCTGCCACAGAAATGTGAGGAACATGTGTTTTTTTAGCCAAATTTTGAGGTTTGCAAAGGATTCTGGGTAACAGAACCTGGTCCGAGCCACACAAGTCACCCCATCTTGGATTCCCCTAGGTCTCTAATTTTCAGAAATGCACAGGTTGGTAGGTTTCCCTAGGTGGCGGCTGAGCTACAGGCCAAAATCTACAGGTAGGCACTTTGCAAAAAACACCTCTGTTTTCCTTCAAAAATTTGGCTGTGTCCACGTTGCGCTTTGGGCGTTTCCTGTCGCGGGCGCTAGGCCTACCCACACAAGTGAGGTATCATTTTTATCGGGAGACGTAGGGGAACGCTGGGTGAAAGGAAATTTGTGTCTCCTCTCAGATTCCAGAACTTTCTGCCACAGAAATGTGAGGAACATGTGGTTTTTTAGCCAAATTTTGGGGTTGCAAAGGATTCTGGGTAACAGAACCTGGTCCGAGCCACACAAGTCACCCCATCTTGGATTCCCCTAGGTCTCTAGTTTCAGAAATGCACAGGTTTGGTAGGTTTCCCTAGGTGGCGGCTGAGCTACAGGCCAAACTCTACAGGTAGGCACTTTGCAAAAAACACCTCTGTTTTCCTTCAAAAATTTGGCTGTGTCCACGTTGCGCTTTGGGGCGTTTCCTGTCGCGGGCGCTAGGCCTACCCACACAAGTGAGGTATCATTTTTATCGTGAGACGTGGGGGAACGCTGGGTGGAAGAACATTTGTGGCTCCTCTCAGATTCCAGAACTTTCTGCCACAGAAATGTGAGGAACATGTGTTTTTTTAGCCAAATTTTGAGGTTTGCAAAGGATTCTGGGTAACAGAACCTGGTCCGAGCCACACAAGTCACCCCATCTTGGATTCCCCTAGGTCTCTAGTTTTCAGAAATGCACAGGTTTGGTAGGTTTCCCTAGGTGGCGGCTGAGCTACAGGCCAAAATCTACAGGTAGGCACTTTGCAAAAAACACCTCTGTTTTCCTTCAAAAATATGGCTGTGTCCACGTTGCGCTTTGGGGCATTTCCTGTCGCGGGCGCTAGGCCTACCCACACAAGTGAGGTATCATTTTTATCGGGAGACGTGGGGGAACGCTGGGTGGAAGGAAATTTGTGGCTCCTCTCAGATTCCAGAACTTTCTGCCACAGAAATGTGAGGAACATGTGTTTTTTTAGCCAAATTCTGAGGTTTGCAAAGGATTCTGGGTAACAGAACCTGGTCCGAGCCACACAAGTCACCCCATCTTGGATTCCCCTAGGTCTCTAGTTTTCAGAAATGCACAGGTTTGGTAGGTTTCCCTAGGTGGCGGCTGAGCTACAGGCCAAAATCTACAGGTAGGCACTTTGCAAAAAACACCTCTGTTTTCCTTCAAAAATTTGGCTGTGTCCACGTTGCGCTTTGGGGCGTTTAATGTCGCGGGCGCTAGGCCTACCCACACAAGTGAGGTATCATTTTTATCGGGAGACGTGGGGAAACGCTGGGTGGAAGGAAATTTGTGGCTCCTCTCAGATTCCAGAACTTTCTGCCACAGAAATGTGAGGAACATGTGGTTTTTTAGCCAAATTTTGAGGTTTGCAAAGGATTCTGGGTAACAGAACCTGGTCCGAGCCACACAAGTCTCCCATCTTGGATTCCCCTAGGTCTCTAGTTTTCAGAAATGCACAGGTTTGGTAGGTTTCCCTAGGTGGCGGCTGAGCTACAGGCCAAACTCTACAGGTAGGGACTTTGCAAAAAACACCTCTGTTTTCCTTCAAAATTTGGCTGTGTCCACGTTGCGCTTTGGGGCGTTTCCTGTCGCGGGCGCTAGGCCTACCCACACAAGTGAGGTATCATTTTTATCGTGAGACGTGGGGGAACGCTGGGTGGAAGGAAATTTGTGGCTCCTCTCAGATTCCAGAACTTTCTGCCACAGAAATGTGAGGAACATGTGTTTTTTTAGCCAAATTTTGAGGTTTGCAAAGGATTCTGGGTAACAGAACCTGGTCCGAGCCACACAAGTTACCCATCTTGGATTCCCATAGGTCTCTAGTTTTCAGAAATGCACAGGTTTGGTAGGTTTCCCTAGGTGGCGGCTGAGCTACAGGCCAAAATCTACAGGTAGGCACTTTGCAAAAAACACCTCTGTTTTCCTTCAAACATTTGGCTGTGTCCACGTTGCGCTTTGGGGCGTTTCCTGTCGCCGGCGCTAGGCCTACCCACACAAGTGAGGGATCATTTTTTTCGGGAGACGTGGGGGAACGCTGGGTGGAAGGAAATTTGTGGCTCCTCTCAGATTCCAGAACTTTCTGCCACAGAAATGTGAGGAACATGTGGTTTTTTAGCCAAATTTTGAGGTTTGCAAAGGATTCTGGGTAACAGAACCTGGTCCGAGCCACACTAGTCACCCCATCTTGGATTCCCCTAGGTCTCTAGTTTTCAGAAATGCACAGGTTGGTAGGTTTCCCTAGGTGGCGGCTGAGCTACAAGCCAAAATCTACAGGTAGGCACTTTGCAAAAAACACCTCTGTTTTCCTTAAAAAATTTGGCTGTGTCCACGTTGCGCTTTGGGGCGTTTCCTGTCGCGGGCGCTAGGCCTACCCACACAAGTGAGGTATCATTTTTATCGGGAGACGTGGGGGAACGCTGGGTGGAAGGAATTTGTGTCTCCTCTCAGATTCCAGAACTTTCTGCCACAGAAATGTGAGGAACATGTGTTTTTTTAGCCAAATTTTGAGGTTTGCAAAGGATTCTGGGTAACAGAACCTGGTCCGAGCCACACAAGTCACCCCATCTTGGATTCCTCTAGGTCTCTAGTTTTCAGAAATGCACAGGTTTGGTAGGTTTCCCTAGGTGGCGGCTGAGCTACAGGCCAAACTCTACAGGTAGGCACTTTGCAAAAAACACCTCTGTTTTCCTTCAAAAATTTGGCTGTGTCCACGTTGCGCTTTGGGGCGTTTCCTGTCGCGGGCGCTAGGCCTACCCACACAAGTGAAGTATCATTTTTATCGTGAGACGTGGGGAACGCTGGGTGGAAGAAAATTTGTGGCTCCTCTCAGATTCCAGAACTTTCTGCCACAGAAATGTGAGGAACATGTGTTTTTTTAGCCAAATTTTGAGGTTTGCAAAGGATTCTGGGTACAGAACCTGGTCCGAGCCACACAAGTCACCCCATCTTGGATTCCCCTAGGTCTCTAGTTTTCAGAAATGCACAGGTTTGGTAGGTTTCCCTAGGTGGCGGCTGAGCTACAGGCCAAAATCTACAGGTAGGCACTTTGCAAAAAACACCTCTGTTTTCCTTCAAAAATTTGGCTGTGTCCACGTTGCGCTTTGGGACGTTTCCTGTCGCGGGCGCTAGGCCTACACACACAAGTGAGGTATCATTTTATCGGGAGACGTGGGGGAACGCTGGGTGGAAGGAAATGTGTGGCTCCTCTCAGATTCCAGAACTTTCTGCCACAGAAATGTGAGGAACATGTGTTTTTTTAGCCAAATTGTGATGTTTGCAAAGGATTCTGGGTAACAGAACCTGGTCCGAGCCACACAAGTCACCCCATCTTGGATTCCCCTAGGTCTCTAGTTTTCAGAAATGCACAGGTTTGGTAGGTTTCCCTAGGTGGCGGCTGAGCTACAGGCCAAAATCTACAGGTAGGCACTTTGCAAAAAACACCTCTGTTTTCCTTCAAAAATGTGGCTGTGTCCACGTTGCGCTTTGGGCGTTTCCTGTCGCGGGCACTAGGCCTACACACACAAGTGAGGTATCACTTTTATCGGGAGACGTGGGGGAACGCTGGGTGGAAGGAATTGTGTGGCTCCTCTCAGATTCCAGAACTTTCTGCCACAGAAATGTGAGGAACATGTGTTTTTTTAGCCAAATTGTGATATTTGCAAAGGATTCTGGGTAACAGAACCTGGTCCGAGCCACACAAGTCATCCCATCTTGGATTCCCCTAGGTCTCTAGTTTTCAGAAATGCACAGGTTTGGTAGTTTCCCTAGGTGGCGGCTGAGCTACAGGCCAAAATCTACAGGTAGGCACTTTGCAAAAACACCTCTGTTTTCCTTCAAAAATGTGGCTGTGTCCACGTTGCGCTTTGGGGCGTTTCCTATCGCGGGCACTAGGCCTACACACACAAGTGAGGTATCACTTTTATCGGGAGACGTGGGGGAACGCTGGGTGGAAGGAATGTGTGGCTCCTCTCAGATTCCAGAACTTTCTGCCACAGAAATGTGAGGAACATGTGTTTTTTTAGCCAAATTTTGATGTTTGCAAAGGATTCTGGGTAACAGAACCTGGTCCGAGCCACACTAGTCACCCCATCTTGGATTCCCCTAGGTCTCTAGTTTTCAGAAATGCACAGGTTTGGTAGGTTTCCCTAGGTGGCGGCTGAGCTACAGGCCAAAATCTACAGGTAGGCACTTTGCAAAAAACACCTCTGTTTTCCTTAAAAAATTTGGCTGTGTCCACGTTGCGCTTTGGGGCGTTTCCTGTCGCGGGCGCTAGGCCTACCCACACAAGTGAGGTATCATTTTTATCGGGAGACGTGGGGGAACGCTGGGTGGAAGGAAATTTGTGTCTCCTCTCAGATTCCAGAACTTTCTGCCACAGAAATGTGAGGGAACATGTGTTTTTTTAGCCAAATTTTGAGGTTTGCAAAGGATTCTGGGTAACAGAACCTGGTCCGAGCCACACAAGTCACCCCGTCTTGGATTCCTCTAGGTCTCTAGTTTTCAGAAATGCACAGGTTTGGTAGGTTTCCCTAGGTGGCGGCTGAGCTACAGGCCAAACTCTACAGGTAGGCACTTTGCAAAAAACACCTCTGTTTTCCTTCAAAATTTGGCTGTGTCCAACGTTGCGCTTTGGGGCGTTTCCTGTCGCGGGCGCTAGGCCTACCCACACAAGTGAAGTATCATTTTTATCGTGAGACGTGGGGGAACGCTGGGTGGAAGAAAATTTGTGGCTCCTCTCAGATTCCAGAACTTTCTGCCACAGAAATGTGAGGAACATGTGTTTTTTTAGCCAAATTCTGAGGTTTGCAAAGGATTCTGGGTAACAGAACCTGGTCCGAGCCACACAAGTCACCCCATCTTGGATTCCCCTAGGTCTCTAGTTTTCAGAAATGCACAGGTTTGGTAGGTTTCCCTAGGTGGCGGCTGAGCTACAGGCCAAAATCTACAGGTAGGCACTTTGCAAAAAACACCTCTGTTTTCCTTCAAAAATTTGGCTGTGTCCACGTTGCGCTTTGGGGCGTTTCCTGTCGCGGGCGCTAGGCCTACACACACAAGTGAGGTATCATTTTTATCGGGAGACGTGGGGGAACGCTGGGTGGAAGGAAATGTGTGGCTCCTCTCAGATTCCAGAACTTTCTGCCACAGAAATGTGAGGAACATGTGTTTTTTTAGCCAAATTGTGATGTTTGCAAAGGATTCTGGGTAACAGAACCTGGTCCGAGCCACACAAGTCATCCCATCTTGGATTCCCCTAGGTCTCTAGTTTTCAGAAATGCACAGGTTTGGTAGGTTTCCCTAGGTGGCGGCTGAGCTACAGGCCAAAATCTACAGGTAGGCACTTTGCAAAAAACACCTCTGTTTTCCTTCAAAAATGTGGCTGTGTCCACGTTGCGCTTTGGGGCGTTTCCTGTCGCGGGCACTAGGCCTACACACACAAGTGAGGTATCACTTTTATCGGGAGACGTGGGGGAACGCTGGGTGGAAGGAAATGTGTGGCTCCTCTCAGATTCCAGAACTTTCTGCCACAGAAATGTGAGGAACATGTGTTTTTTAAGCCAAATTTTGATGTTTGCAAAGGATTCTGGGTAACAGAACCTGGTCCGAGCCACACTAGTCACCCCATCTTGGATTCCCCTAGGTCTCTAGTTTTCAGAAATGCACAGGTTTGGTAGGTTTCCCTAGGTGGCGGCTGAGCTACAGGCCAAACTCTACAGGTAGGCACTTTGCAAAAAACACCTCTGTTTTCCTTCAAAAATTTGGCTGTGTCCACGTTGCGCTTTGGGGCGTTTCCTGTCGCGGGCGCTAGGCCTACCCACACAAGTGAGGTATCATTTTTATCGTGAGACGTGTGGGAACGCTGGGTGGAAGAAAATTTGTGGCTCCTCTCAGATTCCAGAACTTTCTGCCACAGAAATGTGAGGAACATGTGTTTTTTTAGCCAAATTTTGAGGTTTGCAAAGGATTCTGGGTAACAGAACCTGGTCCGAGCCACACAAGTCACCACATCTTGGATTCCCCTAGGTCTCTAGTTTTCAGAAATGCACAGGTTTGGTAGGTTTCCCTAGGTGGCGGCTGAGCTACAGGCCAAAATCTACAGGTAGGCACTTTGCAAAAAACACCTATGTTTTCCTTCAAAAATGTGGCTGTGTCCACGTTGCGCTTTGGGGCGTTTCCTGTCGCGGGCGCTAGGCCTACACACACAAGTGAGGTATCATTTTTATCGGGAGACGTGGGGGAACGCTGGGTGGAAGGAAATGTGTGGCTCCTCTCAGATTCCAGAACTTTCTGCCACAGAAATGTGAGGAACATGTGTTTTTTTAGCCAAATTTTGATGTTTGCAAAGGATTCTGGGTAACAGAACCTGGTCCGAGCCACACAAGTCACCCCATCTTGGATTCCCCTAGGTCTCTAGTTTTCAGAAATGCACAGGTTTGGTAGGTTTCCCTAGGTGGCGGCTGAGCTACAGGCCAAAATCTACAGGTAGGCACTTTGCAAAAAACACCTCTGTTTTCCTTAAAAAATTTGGCTGTGTCCACGTTGCGCTTTGGGGCGTTTCCTGTCGCGGGCGCTAGGCCTACCCACACAAGTGAGGTATCATTTTTATCGGGAGACGTGGGTGAACGCTGGGTGGAAGGAAATTTGTGGCTCCTCTCAGATTCCAGAACTTTCTGCCACAGAAATGTGAGGAACATGGGTTTTTTTAGCCAAATTTTGAGGTTTGCAAAGGATTCTGGGTAACAGAACCTGGTCCGGGCCACACAAGTCACCCCATCTTGGATTCCCCTAGGTCTGTAGTTTTCAGAAATGCACAGGTTTGGTAGGTTTCCCTAGGTGGCGGCTGAGCTACAGGCCAAAATCTACAGGTAGGCACTTTGCAAAAAACACCTCTGTTTTCCTTCAAAAATTTGGCTGTGTCCACGTTGCGCTTTGGGGCGTTTCCTGTTGCGGGCGCTAGGCCTACCCACACAAGTGAGGTATCATTTTTATCGGGAGACGTGGGGGAACGCTGGGTAGAAGGAAATTTGTGGCTCCTCTCAGATTCCAGAACTTTCTGCCACAGAAATGTGAGGAACATGTGTTTTTTTTAGCCAAATTCTGAGGTTTGCAAAGGATTCTGGGTAACAGAACCTGGTCCGAGCCACACAAGTCACCCCATCTTGGATTCCCCTATGTCTCTAGTTTTCAGAAATGCACAGGTTTGGTAGGTTTCCCTAGGTGGCGGCTGAGCTACAGGCCAAAATCTACAGGTAGTCACTTTGCAAAAAACACCTCTGTTTTCCTTAAAAAATTTGGTTGTGTCCACGTTGCGCTTTGGGGCGTTTCCTGTTGCGGGCGCTAGGCCTACCCACACAAGTGAGGTATCATTTTTATCGGGAGACGTGGGGGAACGCTGGGTGGAAGGAAATTTGTGGCTCCTCTCAGATTCCAGAACTTTCTGCCACAGAAATGTGAGGAACATGTGTTTTTTTAGCCAAATTTTGAGGTTTGCAAAGGATTCTGGGTAACAGAACCTGGTCCGGGCCACACAAGTCACCCCATCTTGGATTCCCCTAGGTCTCTAGTTTTCAAAAATGTGCTGGTTTGGTAGGTTTCCCCAGGTGCCGGTTGAGCTAGAGGCCAAAATCTACAGGTAGGCACTGTTTTCTATGAAAAAATTTGATGTGTCCACGTTGTGTTTTGGGCCGTTTCCTGTTGTGAGCGCTAGGCCTACCCACACAAGTGAGGTATCATTTTTATCGGGAGACGTGGGGGAACGCTGGGTGGAAGGAAATTTGTGGCTCCTCTCAGATTCCAGAATATTCTGCCACAGAAATGTGAGGAACATGTGTTTTTTTAGCCAAATTTTGAGGTTTGCAAAGGATTCTGGGTAACAGAACCTGGTCCGAGCCACACAAGTCACCCCATCTTGGATTCCCCTAGGTCTCTAGTTTTCAGAAATGCACAGGTTTGGTAGGTTTCCCTAGGTGGCGGCTGAGCTACAGGCCAAAATCTACAGGTAGGCACTTTGCAAAAAACACCTCTGTTTTCCTTCAAAAATTTGGCTGTGTCCACGTTGCGCTTTGGGGCGTTTCCTGTCGCGGGCGCTAGGCCTACCCACACAAGTGAGGTATCATTTTTATCGGGAGACGTGGGGGAATGCTGGGTGGAAGGAAATTTGTGGCTCCTCTCAGATTCCAAAACTTTCTGCCACAGAAATCTGAGGAACATGTGGTTTTTTTAGCCAAATATGAGGTTTGCAAAGGATTCTGGGTAACAGAACCTGGTCCGAGCCACACAAGTCACCCCATCTTGGATTCCCCTAGGTCTCTAGTTTTCAGAAATGCACAGGTTTGGTAGGTTTCCCTAGGTGGCGGCTGAGCTACAGGCCAAACTCTACAGGTAGGCACTTTGCAAAAAACACCTCTGTTTTCCTTCAAATAGTGGCTGTGTCCACGTTGCGCTTTGGGGCGTTTCCTGTCGCGGGCGCAAGGCCTACCCACACAAGTGAGGTATCATTTTTATCGTGAGACGTGGGGGAACGCTGGGTGGAAGGAAATTTGTGGCTCCTCTCAGATTCCAGAACTTTCTGCCACAGAAATGTGAGGAACATGTGGTTTTTAGCCAAATTTTGAGGTTTGCAAAGGATTCTGGGTAACAGAACCTGGTCCGAGCCACACAAGTCACCCCATCTTGGATTCCCCTAGGTCTCTAGTTTTCAGAAATGCACAGGTTTGGTAGGTTTCCCTAGGTGGCGGCTGAGCTACAGGCCAAAATCTACAGGTAGGCACTTTGCAAAAAACACCTCTGTTTTCCTTCAAATATTTGGCTGTGTCCACGTTGCGCTTTGGTGCGTTTCCTGTCGCGGGCGCTAGGCCTACCCACACAAGTGAGGTATCATTTTTATCGGGAGACGTGGGGGAACGCTGGGTGGAAGGAAATTTGTGGCTCCTCTCAGATTCTAGAACTTTCTGCCACAGAAATGTGAGGAACATGAGGTTTTTTAGCCAAATTTTGAGGTTTGCAAAGGATTCTGGGTAACAGAACCTGGTCCGAGCCATACAAGTCACCCCATCTTGGATTCCCCTAGGTCTCTAGTTTTCAGAAATGCACAGGTTTGGTAGATTTCCCTAGGTGGCGGCTGAGCTACAGGCCAAACTCTACAGGTAGGCACTTTGCAAAAAACACCTCTGTTTTCCTTCAAACATTTGGCTGTGTCCACGTTGCGCTTTGGGGCGTTTCCTGTCGCGGGCGCTAGGCCTACCCACACAAGTGAGGTATCATTTTTATCGTGAGACGTGGGGGAACGCTGGGTGGAAGGAAATTTGTGGCTCCTCTCAAATTCCAGAACTTTCTGCCACAGAAATGTGAGGAACATGTGTTTTTTTAGCCAAATTTTGAGGTTTGCAAAGGATTCTGGGTAACAGAACCTGGTCCGAGCCACACAAGTCACCCCATCTTGGATTCCCCTAGGTCTCTAGTTTTCAGAAATGCACAGGTTTGGTAGGTTTCCCTAGGTGGCGGCTGAGCTACAGGCCAAAATCTACAGGTAGGCACTTTGCAAAAAACACCTCTGCTTTCCTTAAAAAATGTGGCTGTGTCCACGTTGCGGTATGGGGCGTTTCCTGTCGCGGGCGCTAGGCCTACACACACAAGTGAGGTATCATTTTTATCGGTAGACGTGGGGGAACGCTGGGTGGAAGGAAATTTGTGGCTCCTCTCAGATTCCAGAACTTTCTGCCACAGAAATGTGAGGAACATGTGTTTGTTTAGCCAAATTCTGAGGTTTGCAAAGGATTCTGGGTAACAGAACCTGGTCCGGGCCACACAAGTCACCCCATCTTGGATTCCCCTAGGTCTCTAGTTTTCAAAAATGCGCTGGTTTGGTAGGTTTCCCCAGGTGCCCGCTGAGCTAGAGGCCAAAATCTACAGGTAGGCACTGTTTTCTATGAAAATATTTGATGTGTCCACGTTGTGTTTTGGGCCGTTTCCTGTTGTGAGCGCTAGGCCTACCCACACAAGTGAGGTATCATTTTTATCGGGAGACGAGGGGGAACGCTGGGTGGAAGGAAATTTGTGGCTCCTCTCAGATTCCAGAACTTTCTGCCACAGAAATGTGAGGAACATGTGTTTTTTTAGCCAAATTTTGAGGTTTGCAAAGGATTCTGGGTAACAGAACCTGGTCCGAGCCACACAAGTCACCCCATCTTGGATTCCCCTAGGTCTCTAATTTTCAGAAATGCACAGGTTTGGTAGGTTTCCCTAGGTGGCGGCTGAGCTACAGGCCAAAATCTACAGGTAGGCACTTTGCAAAAAACACCTCTGTTTTCCTTCAAAAATTTGGCTGTGTCCACGTTGCGCTTTGGGGCGTTTCCTGTCGCGGGCGCTAGGCCTACCCACACAAGTGAGGTATCATTTTTATCGGGAGACGTAGGGGAACGCTGGGTGAAAGGAAATTTGTGTCTCCTCTCAGATTCCAGAACTTTCTGCCACAGAAATGTGAGGAACATGTGGTTTTTTAGCCAAATTTTGGGGTTGCAAAGGATTCTGGGTAACAGAACCTGGTCCGAGCCACACAAGTCACCCCATCTTGGATTCCCCTAGGTCTCTAGTTTTCAGAAATGCACAGGTTTGGTAGGTTTCCCTAGGTGGCGGCTGAGCTACAGGCCAAACTCTACAGGTAGGCACTTTGCAAAAAACACCTCTGTTTTCCTTCAAAAATTTGGCTGTGTCCACGTTGCGCTTTGGGGCGTTTCCTGTCGCGGGCGCTAGGCCTACCCACACAAGTGAGGTATCATTTTTATCGTGAGACGTGGGGGAACGCTGGGTGGAAGAACATTTGTGGCTCCTCTCAGATTCCAGAACTTTCTGCCACAGAAATGTGAGGAACATGTGTTTTTTTAGCCAAATTTTGAGGTTTGCAAAGGATTCTGGGTAACAGAACCTGGTCCGAGCCACACAAGTCACCCCATCTTGGATTCCCCTAGGTCTCTAGTTTTCAGAAATGCACAGGTTTGGTAGGTTTCCCTAGGTGGCGGCTGAGCTACAGGCCAAAATCTACAGGTAGGCACTTTGCAAAAAACACCTCTGTTTTCCTTCAAAAATATGGCTGTGTCCACGTTGCGCTTTGGGGCATTTCCTGTCGCGGGCGCTAGGCCTACCCACACAAGTGAGGTATCATTTTTATCGGGAGACGTGGGGGAACGCTGGGTGGAAGGAAATTTGTGGCTCCTCTCAGATTCCAGAACTTTCTGCCACAGAAATGTGAGGAACATGTGTTTTTTTAGCCAAATTCTGAGGTTTGCAAAGGATTCTGGGTAACAGAACCTGGTCCGAGCCACACAAGTCACCCCATCTTGGATTCCCCTAGGTCTCTAGTTTTCAGAAATGCACAGGTTTGGTAGGTTTCCCTAGGTGGCGGCTGAGCTACAGGCCAAAATCTACAGGTAGGCACTTTGCAAAAAACACCTCTGTTTTCCTTCAAAAATTTGGCTGTGTCCACGTTGCGCTTTGGGGCGTTTAATGTCGCGGGCGCTAGGCCTACCCACACAAGTGAGGTATCATTTTTATCGGGGGACGTGGGGAAACGCTGGGTGGAAGGAAATTTGTGGCTCCTCTCAGATTCCAGAACTTTCTGCCACAGAAATGTGAGGAACATGTGGTTTTTTAGCCAAATTTTGAGGTTTGCAAAGGATTCTGGGTAACAGAACCTGGTCCGAGCCACACAAGTCTCCCCATCTTGGATTCCCCTAGGTCTCTAGTTTTCAGAAATGCACAGGTTTGGTAGGTTTCCCTAGGTGGCGGCTGAGCTACAGGCCAAACTCTACAGGTAGGGACTTTGCAAAAAACACCTCTGTTTTCCTTCAAAAATTTGGCTGTGTCCACGTTGCGCTTTGGGGCGTTTCCTGTCGCGGGCGCTAGGCCTACCCACACAAGTGAGGTATCATTTTTATCGTGAGACGTGGGGGAACGCTGGGTGGAAGGAAATTTGTGGCTCCTCTCAGATTCCAGAACTTTCTGCCACAGAAATGTGAGGAACATGTGTTTTTTTAGCCAAATTTTGAGGTTTGCAAAGGATTCTGGGTAACAGAACCTGGTCCGAGCCACACAAGTTACCCCATCTTGGATTCCCATAGGTCTCTAGTTTTCAGAAATGCACAGGTTTGGTAGGTTTCCCTAGGTGGCGGCTGAGCTACAGGCCAAAATCTACAGGTAGGCACTTTGCAAAAAACACCTCTGTTTTCCTTCAAACATTTGGCTGTGTCCACGTTGCGCTTTGGGGCGTTTCCTGTCGCCGGCGCTAGGCCTACCCACACAAGTGAGGGATCATTTTTTTCGGGAGACGTGGGGGAACGCTGGGTGGAAGGAAATTTGTGGCTCCTCTCAGATTCCAGAACTTTCTGCCACAGAAATGTGAGGAACATGTGGTTTTTTAGCCAAATTTTGAGGTTTGCAAAGGATTCTGGGTAACAGAACCTGGTCCGAGCCACACTAGTCACCCCATCTTGGATTCCCCTAGGTCTCTAGTTTTCAGAAATGCACAGGTTTGGTAGGTTTCCCTAGGTGGCGGCTGAGCTACAAGCCAAAATCTACAGGTAGGCACTTTGCAAAAAACACCTCTGTTTTCCTTAAAAAATTTGGCTGTGTCCACGTTGCGCTTTGGGGCGTTTCCTGTCGCGGGCGCTAGGCCTACCCACACAAGTGAGGTATCATTTTTATCGGGAGACGTGGGGGAACGCTGGGTGGAAGGAAATTTGTGTCTCCTCTCAGATTCCAGAACTTTCTGCCACAGAAATGTGAGGAACATGTGTTTTTTTAGCCAAATTTTGAGGTTTGCAAAGGATTCTGGGTAACAGAACCTGGTCCGAGCCACACAAGTCACCCCATCTTGGATTCCTCTAGGTCTCTAGTTTTCAGAAATGCACAGGTTTGGTAGGTTTCCCTAGGTGGCGGCTGAGCTACAGGCCAAACTCTACAGGTAGGCACTTTGCAAAAAACACCTCTGTTTTCCTTCAAAAATTTGGCTGTGTCCACGTTGCGCTTTGGGGCGTTTCCTGTCGCGGGCGCTAGGCCTACCCACACAAGTGAAGTATCATTTTTATCGTGAGACGTGGGGGAACGCTGGGTGGAAGAAAATTTGTGGCTCCTCTCAGATTCCAGAACTTTCTGCCACAGAAATGTGAGGAACATGTGTTTTTTTAGCCAAATTTTGAGGTTTGCAAAGGATTCTGGGTAACAGAACCTGGTCCGAGCCACACAAGTCACCCCATCTTGGATTCCCCTAGGTCTCTAGTTTTCAGAAATGCACAGGTTTGGTAGGTTTCCCTAGGTGGCGGCTGAGCTACAGGCCAAAATCTACAGGTAGGCACTTTGCAAAAAACACCTCTGTTTTCCTTCAAAAATTTGGCTGTGTCCACGTTGCGCTTTGGGACGTTTCCTGTCGCGGGCGCTAGGCCTACACACACAAGTGAGGTATCATTTTTATCGGGAGACGTGGGGGAACGCTGGGTGGAAGGAAATGTGTGGCTCCTCTCAGATTCCAGAACTTTCTGCCACAGAAATGTGAGGAACATGTGTTTTTTTAGCCAAATTGTGATGTTTGCATAGGATTCTGGGTAACAGAACCTGGTCCGAGCCACACAAGTCACCCCATCTTGGATTCCCCTAGGTCTCTAGTTTTCAGAAATGCACAGGTTTGGTAGGTTTCCCTAGGTGGCGGCTGAGCTACAGGCCAAAATCTACAGGTAGGCACTTTGCAAAAAACACCTCTGTTTTCCTTCAAAAATGTGGCTGTGTCCACGTTGCGCTTTGGGGCGTTTCCTGTCGCGGGCACTAGGCCTACACACACAAGTGAGGTATCACTTTTATCGGGAGACGTGGGGGAACGCTGGGTGGAAGGAATTGTGTGGCTCCTCTCAGATTCCAGAACTTTCTGCCACAGAAATGTGAGGAACATGTGTTTTTTTAGCCAAATTTTGATGTTTGCAAAGGATTCTGGGTAACAGAACCTGGTCCGAGCCACACTAGTCACCCCATCTTGGATTCCCCTAGGTCTCTAGTTTTCAGAAATGCACAGGTTTGGTAGGTTTCCCTAGGTGGCGGCTGAGCGACAGGCCAAAATCTACAGGTAGGCACTTTGCAAAAAACACCTCTGTTTTCCTTAAAAAATTTGTCTGTGTCCACGTTGCGCTTTGGGGCGTTTCCTGTCGCGGGCGCTAGGCCTACCCACACAAGTGAGGTATCATTTTTATCGGGAGACGTGGGGGAACGCTGGGTGGAAGGAAATTTGTGTCTCCTCTCAGATTCCAGAACTTTCTGCCACAGAAATGTGAGGAACATGTGTTTTTTTAGCCAAATTTTGAGGTTTGCAAAGGATTCTGGGTAACAGAACCTGGTCCGAGCCACACAAGTCACCACATCTTGGATTCCCCTAGGTCTCTAGTTTTCAGAAATGCACAGGTTTGGTAGGTTTCCCTAGGTGGCGGCTGAGCTACAGGCCAAAATCTACAGGTAGGCACTTTGCAAAAAACACCTCTGTTTTCCTTCAAAAATGTGGCTGTGTCCACGTTGCGCTTTGGGGCGTTTCCTGTCGCGGGCGCTAGGCCTACACACACAAGTGAGGTATCATTTTTATCGGGAGACGTGGGGGAACGCTGGGTGGAAGGAAATGTGTGGCTCCTCTCAGATTCCAGAACTTTCTGCCACAGAAATGTGAGGAACATGTGTTTTTTTAGCCAAATTTTGATGTTTGCAAAGGATTCTGGGTAACAGAACCTGGTCCGAGCCACACAAGTCACCCCATCTTGGATTCCCCTAGGTCTCTAGTTTTCAGAAATGCACAGGTTTGGTAGATTTCCCTAGGTGGCGGCTGAGCTACAGGCCAAACTCTACAGGTAGGCACTTTGCAAAAAACACCTCTGTTTTCCTTCAAACATTTGGCTGTGTCCACGTTGCGCTTTGGGGCGTTTCCTGTCGCGGGCGCTAGGCCTACCCACACAAGTGAGGTATCATTTTTATCGTGAGACGTGGGGGAACGCTGGGTGGAAGGAAATTTGTGGCTCCTCTCAAATTCCAGAACTTTCTGCCACAGAAATGTGAGGAACATGTGTTTTTTTAGCCAAATTTTGAGGTTTGCAAAGGATTCTGGGTAACAGAACCTGGTCCGAGCCACACAAGTCACCCCATCTTGGATTCCCCTAGGTCTCTAGTTTTCAGAAATGCACAGGTTTGGTAGGTTTCCCTAGGTGGCGGCTGAGCTACAGGCCAAAATCTACAGGTAGGCACTTTGCAAAAAACACCTCTGCTTTCCTTAAAAAATGTGGCTGTGTCCACGTTGCGGTATGGGGCGTTTCCTGTCGCGGGCGCTAGGCCTACACACACAAGTGAGGTATCATTTTTATCGGGAGACGTGGGGGAACGCTGGGTGGAAGGAAATTTGTGGCTCCTCTCAGATTCCAGAACTTTCTGCCACAGAAATGTGAGGAACATGTGTTTGTTTAGCCAAATTCTGAGGTTTGCAAAGGATTCTGGGTAACAGAACCTGGTCCGGGCCACACAAGTCACCCCATCTTGGATTCCCCTAGGTCTCTAGTTTTCAAAAATGCGCTGGTTTGGTAGGTTTCCCCAGGTGCCCGCTGAGCTAGAGGCCAAAGTCTACAGGTAGGCACTGTTTTCTATGAAAATATTTGATGTGTCCACGTTGTGTTTTGGGCCGTTTCCTGTTGTGAGCGCTAGGCCTACCCACACAAGTGAGGTATCATTTTTATCGGGAGACGTGGGGGAACGCTGGGTAGAAGGAAATTTGTGGCTCCTCTCAGATTCCAGAACTTTCTGCCACAGAAATGTGAGGAACATGTGTTTTTTTAGCCAAATTTTGAGGTTTGCAAAGGATTCTGGGTAACAGAACCTGGTCCGAGCCACACTAGTCACCCCATCTTGGATTCCCCTAGGTCTCTAGTTTTCAGAAATGCACAGGTTTGGTAGGTTTCCCTAGGTGGCGGCTGAGCTACAGGCCAAAATCTACAGGTAGGCACTTTGCAAAAAACACCTCTGTTTTCCTTAAAAAATTTGGCTGTGTCCACGTTGCGCTTTGGGGCGTTTCCTGTCGCGGGCGCTAGGCCTACCCACACAAGTGAGGTATCATTTTTATCGGGAGACGTGGGGGAACGCTGGGTGGAAGGAAATTTGTGTCTCCTCTCAGATTCCAGAACTTTCTGCCACAGAAATGAGAGGAACATGTGTTTTTCTAGCCAAATTTTGAGGTTTGCAAAGGATTCTGGGTAACAGAACCTAGTCCGAGCCACACAAGTCACCCCATCTTGGATTCCCCTAGGTCTCTAGTTTTCAGAAATGCACAGGTTTGGTAGGTTTCCCTAGGTGGCGGCTGAGCTACAGGCCAAAATCTACAGGTAGGCACTTTGCAAAAAACACCTCTGTTTTCCTTCAAAAATTTGGCTGTGTCCACGTTGCGCTTTGGGGCGTTTCCTGTCGCGGGCGCTAGGCCTACACACACAAGTGAGGTATCATTTTTATCGGGAGACGTGGGGGAACGCTGGGTGGAAGGAAATGTGTGGCTCCTCTCAGATTCCAGAACTTTCTGCCACAGAAATGTGAGGAACATGTGTTTTTTTAGCCAAATTGTGATGTTTGCAAAGGATTCTGGGTAACAGAACCTGGTCCGAGCCACACAAGTCACCCCATCTTGGATTCCCCTAGGTCTCTAGTTTTCAGAAATGCACAGGTTTGGTAGGTTTCCCTAGGTGGCGGCTGAGCTACAGGCCAAAATCTACAGGTAGGCACTTTGCAAAAAACACCTCTGTTTTCCTTCAAAAATGTGGCTGTGTCCACGTTGCGCTTTGGGGCGTTTCCTGTCGCGGGCACTAGGCCTACACACACAAGTGAGGTATCACTTTTATCGGGAGACGTGGGGGAACGCTGGGTGGAAGGAAATGTGTGGCTCCTCTCAGATTCCAGAACTTTCTGCCACAGAAATGTGAGGAACATGTGTTTTTTTAGCCAAATTTTGATGTTTGCAAAGGATTCTGGGTAACAGAACCTGGTCCGAGCCACACTAGTCACCCCATCTTGGATTCCCCTAGGTCTCTAGTTTTCAGAAATGCACAGGTTTGGTAGGTTTCCCTAGGTGGCGGCTGAGCTACAGGCCAAAATCTACAGGTAGGCACTTTGCAAAAAACACCTCTGTTTTCCTTAAAAAATTTGTCTGTGTCCACGTTGCGCTTTGGGGCGTTTCCTGTCGCGGGCGCTAGGCCTACCCACACAAGTGAGGTATCATTTTTATCGGGAGACGTGGGGGAACGCTGGGTGGAAGGAAATTTGTGTCTCCTCTCAGATTCCAGAACTTTCTGCCACAGAAATGTGAGGAACATGTGTTTTTTTAGCCAAATTTTGAGGTTTGCAAAGGATTCTGGGTAACAGAACCTGGTCCGAGCCACACAAGTCACCCCATCTTGGATTCCCCTAGGTCTCTAGTTTTCAGAAATGCACAGGTTTGGTAGGTTTCCCTAGGTGGCGGCTGAGCTACAGGCCAAACTCTACAGGTAGGCACTTTGCAAAAAACACCTCTGTTTTCCTTCAAAAATTTGGCTGTGTCCACGTTGCGCTTTGGGGCGTTTCCTGTCGCGGGCGCTAGGCCTACCCACACAAGTGAAGTATCATTTTTATCGTGAGACGTGGGGGAACGCTGGGTGGAAGAAAATTTGTGGCTCCTCTCAGATTCCAGAACTTTCTGCCACAGAAATGTGAGGAACATGTGTTTTTTTAGCCAAATTTTGAGGTTTGCAAAGGATTCTGGGTAACAGAACCTGGTCCGAGCCACACAAGTCACCACATCTTGGATTCCCCTAGGTCTCTAGTTTTCAGAAATGCACAGGTTTGGTAGGTTTCCCTAGGTGGCGGCTGAGCTACAGGTCAAAATCTACAGGTAGGCACTTTGCAAAAAACACCTCTGTTTTCCTTCAAAAATGTGGCTGTGTCCACGTTGCTCTTTGGGGCGTTTCCTGTCGCGGGCGCTAGGCCTACACACACAAGTGAGGTATCATTTTTATCGGGAGACGTGGGGGAACGCTGGGTGGAAGGAAATGTGTGGCTCCTCTCAGATTCCAGAACTTTCTGCCACAGAAATGTGAGGAACATGTGTTTTTTTAGCCAAATTTTGATGTTTGCAAAGGATTCTGGGTAACAGAACCTGGTCCGAGCCACACAAGTCACCCCATCTTGGATTCCCCTAGGTCTCTAGTTTTCAGAAATGCACAGGTTTGGTAGGTTTCCCTAGGTGGCGGCTGAGCTACAGGCCAAAATCTACAGGTAGGCACTTTGCAAAAAACACCTCTGTTTTCCTTAAAAAATTTGGCTGTGTCCACGTTGCGCTTTGGGGCGTTTCCTGTCGCGGGCGCTAGGCCTACCCACACAAGTGAGGTATCATTTTTATCGGGAGACGTGGGTGAACGCTGGGTGGAAGGAAATTTGTGGCTCCTCTCAGATTCCAGAACTTTCTGCCACAGAAATGTGAGGAACATGGGTTTTTTTTGCCAAATTTTGAGGTTTGCAAAGGATTCTGGGTAACAGAACCTGGTCCGGGCCACACAAGTCACCCCATCTTGGATTCCCCTAGGTCTGTAGTTTTCAGAAATGCACAGGTTTGGTAGGTTTCCCTAGGTGGCGGCTGAGCTACAGGCCAAAATCTACAGGTAGGCACTTTGCAAAAAACACCTCTGTTTTCCTTCAAAAATTTGGCTGTGTCCACGTTGCGCTTTGGGGCGTTTCCTGTTGCGGGCGCTAGGCCTACCCACACAAGTGAGGTATCATTTTTATCGGGAGACGTGGGGGAACGCTGGGTAGAAGGAAATTTGTGGCTCCTCTCAGATTCCAGAACTTTCTCCCACAGAAATGTGAGGAACATGTGTTTTTTTAGCCAAATTCTGAGGTTTGCAAAGGATTCTGGGTAACAGAACCTGGTCCGAGCCACACAAGTCACCCCATCTTGGATTCCCCTATGTCTCTAGTTTTCAGAAATGCACAGGTTTGGAAGGTTTCCCTAGGTGGCGGCTGAGCTACAGGCCAAAATCTACAGGTAGTCACTTTGCAAAAAACAACTCTGTTTTCCTTAAAAAATTTGGTTGTGTCCACGTTGCGCTTTGGGGCGTTTCCTGTCGCGGGCGCTAGGCCTACCCACACAAGTGAGGTATCATTTTTATCGGGAGACGTGGGGGAACGCTGGGTGGAAGGAAATTTGTGGCTCCTCTCAGATTCCAGAACTTTCTGCCACAGAAATGTGAGGAAAATGTGTTTTTTTAGCCAAATTTTGAGGTTTGCAAAGGATTCTGGGTAACAGAACCTGGTCTGGGCCACACAAGTCACCCCATCTTGGATTCCCCTAGGTCTCTAGTTTTCAAAAATGTGCTGGTTTGGTAGGTTTCCCCAGGTGCCGGTTGAGCTAGAGGCCAAAATCTACAGGTAGGCACTGTTTTCTATGAAAAAATTTGATGTGTCCACGTTGTGTTTTGGGCCGTTTCCTGTTGTGAGCGCTAGGCCTACCCACACAAGTGAGGTATCATTTTTATCGGGAGACGTGGGGGAACGCTGGGTGGAAGGAAATTTGTGGCTCCTCTCAGATTCCAGAATATTCTGCCACAGAAATGTGAGGAACATGTGTTTTTTTAGCCAAATTTTGAGGTTTGCAAAGGATTCTGGGTAACAGAACCTGGTCCGAGCCACACAAGTCACCCCATCTTGGATTCCCCTAGGTCTCTAGTTTTCAGAAATGCACAGGTTTGGTAGTTTTCCCTAGGTGGCGGCTGAGCTACAGGCCAAAATCTACAGGTAGGCACTTTGCAAAAAACACCTCTGTTTTCCTTAAAAAATTTGGCTGTGTCCACGTTGCGCTTTGGGGCGTTTCCTGTCGCGGGCGCTAGGCCTACCCACACAAGTGAGGTATCATTTTTATCGGGAGACGTGGGGGAATGCTGGGTGGAAGGAAATTTGTGGCTCCTCTCAGATTCCAAAACTTTCTGCCACAGAAATCTGAGGAACATGTGGTTTTTTAGCCAAATATGAGGTTTGCAAAGGATTCTGGGTAACAGAACCTGGTCCGAGCCACACAAGTCACCCCATCTTGGATTCCCCTAGGTCTCTAGTTTTCAGAAATGCACAGGTTTGGTAGGTTTCCCTAGGTGGCGGCTGAGCTACAGGCCAAACTCTACAGGTAGGCACTTTGCAAAAAACACCTCTGTTTTCCTTCAAATAGTGGCTGTGTCCACGTTGCGCTTTGGGGCGTTTCCTGTCGCGGGCGCAAGGCCTACCCACACAAGTGAGGTATCATTTTTATCGTGAGACGTGGGGGAACGCTGGGTGGAAGGAAATTTGTGGCTCCTCTCAGATTCCAGAACTTTCTGCCACAGAAATGTGAGGAACATGTGGTTTTTTTAGCCAAATTTTGAGGTTTGCAAAGGATTCTGGGTAACAGAACCTGGTCCGAGCCACACAAGTCACCCCATCTTGGATTCCCCTAGGTCTCTAGTTTTCAGAAATGCACAGGTTTGGTAGGTTTCCCTAGGTGGCGGCTGAGCTACAGGCCAAAATCTACAGGTAGGCACTTTGCAAAAAACACCTCTGTTTTCCTTCAAATATTTGGCTGTGTCCACTTTGCGCTTTGGTGCGTTTCCTGTCGCGGGCGCTAGGCCTACCCACACAAGTGAGGTATCATTTTTATCGGGAGACGTGGGGGAACGCTGGGTGGAAGGAAATTTGTGGCTCCTCTCAGATTCTAGAACTTTCTGCCACAGAAATGTGAGGAACATGAGGTTTTTTAGCCAAATTTTGAGGTTTGCAAAGGATTCTGGGTAACAGAACCTGGTCCGAGCCATACAAGTCACCCCATCTTGGATTCCCCTAGGTCTCTAGTTTTCAGAAATGCACAGGTTTGGTAGATTTCCCTAGGTGGCGGCTGAGCTACAGGCCAAACTCTACAGGTAGGCACTTTGCAAAAAACACCTCTGTTTTCCTTCAAACATTTGGCTGTGTCCACGTTGCGCTTTGGGGCGTTTCCTGTCGCGGGCGCTAGGCCTACCCACACAAGTGAGGTATCATTTTTATCGTGAGACGTGGGGGAACGCTGGGTGGAAGGAAATTTGTGGCTCCTCTCAAATTCCAGAACTTTCTGCCACAGAAATGTGAGGAACATGTGTTTTTTTAGCCAAATTTTGAGGTTTGCAAAGGATTCTGGGTAACAGAACCTGGTCCGAGCCACACAAGTCACCCCATCTTGGATTCCCCTAGGTCTCTAGTTTTCAGAAATGCACAGGTTTGGTAGGTTTCCCTAGGTGGCGGCTGAGCTACAGGCCAAAATCTACAGGTAGGCACTTTGCAAAAAACACCTCTGCTTTCCTTAAAAAATGTGGCTGTGTCCACGTTGCGGTATGGGGCGTTTCCTGTCGCGGGCGCTAGGCCTACACACACAAGTGAGGTATCATTTTTATCGGGAGACGTGGGGGAACGCTGGGTGGAAGGAAATTTGTGGCTCCTCTCAGATTCCAGAACTTTCTGCCACAGAAATGTGAGGAACATGTGTTTGTTTAGCCAAATTCTGAGGTTTGCAAAGGATTCTGGGTAACAGAACCTGGTCCGGGCCACACAAGTCACCCCATCTTGGATTCCCCTAGGTCTCTAGTTTTCAAAAATGCGCTAGTTTGGTAGGTTTCCCCAGGTGCCCGCTGAGCTAGAGGCCAAAATCTACAGGTAGGCACTGTTTTTTATGAAAATATTTGATGTGTCCACGTTGTGTTTTGGGCCGTTTCCTGTTGTGAGCGCTAGGCCTACCCACACAAGTGAGGTATCATTTTTATCGGGAGACGTGGGGGAACGCTGGGTAGAAGGAAATTTGTGGCTCCTCTCAGATTCCAGAACTTTCTGCCACAGAAATGTGAGGAACATGTGTTTTTTTAGCCAAATTTTGAGGTTTGCAAAGGATTCTGGGAAACAGAACCTGGTCCGAGCCACACTAGTCACCCCATCTTGGATTCCCCTAGGTCTCTAGTTTTCAGAAATGCACAGGTTTGGTAGGTTTCCCTAGGTGGCGGCTGAGCTACAGGCCAAAATCTACAGGTAGGCACTTTGCAAAAAACACCTCTGTTTTCCTTAAAAAATTTGGCTGTGTCCACGTTGCGCTTTGGGGCGTTTCCTGTCGCGGGCGCTAGGCCTACCCACACAAGTGAGGTATCATTTTTATCGGGAGACGTGGGGGAACGCTGGGTGGAAGGAAATTTGTGTCTCCTCTCAGATTCCAGAACTTTCTGCCACAGAAATGTGAGGAACATGTGTTTTTCTAGCCAAATTTTGAGGTTTGCAAAGGATTCTGGGTAACAGAACCTGGTCCGAGCCACACAAGTCACCCCATCTTGGATTCCCCTAGGTCTCTAGTTTTCAGAAATGCACAGGTTTGGTAGGTTTCCCTAGGTGGCGGCTGAGCTACAGGCCAAACTCTACAGGTAGGCACTTTGCAAAAAACACCTCTGTTTTCCTTCAAAAATTTGGCTGTGTCCACGTTACGCTTTGGGGCGTTTCCTGTCGCGGGCGCTAGGCCTACCCACACAAGTGAAGTATCATTTTTATCGTGAGACGTGGGGGAACGCTGGGTGGAAGGAAATTTGTGGCTCCTCTCAGATTCCAGAACTTTCTGCCACAGAAATGTGAGGAACATGTGTTTTTTTAGCCAAATTTTGAGGTTTGCAAAGGATTCTGGGTAACAGAACCTGGTCCGAGCCACACAAGTCACCCCATCTTGGATTCCCCTAGGTCTCTAGTTTTCAGAAATGCACAGGTTTGGTAGGTTTCCCTAGGTGGCGGCTGAGCTACAGGCCAAAATCTACAGGTAGGCACTTTGCAAAAAACACCTCTGTTTCCCTTCAAAAATGTGGCTGTGTCCACGTTGCGCTTTGGGGCGTTTCCTGTCGCGGGCGCTAGGCCTACACATACAAGTGAGGTATCATTTTCATCGGGAGACGTGGGGGAACGCTGGGTGGAAGGAAATGTGTGGCTCCTCTCAGATTCCAGAACTTTCTGCCACAGAAATGTGAGGAACATGTGTTTTTTTAGCCAAATTTTGATGTTTGCAAAGGATTCTGGGTAACAGAACCTGGTCCGAGCCACACAAGTCACCCCATCTTGGATTCCCCTAGGTCTCTAGTTTTCAGAAATGCACAGGTTTGGTAGGTTTCCCTAGGTGGCGGCTGAGGTACAGGCCAAAATCTACAGGTAGGCACTTTGCAAAAAACACCTCTGTTTTCCTTAAAAAATTTGGCTGTGTCCACGTTGCGCTTTGGGGCGTTTCCTGTCGCGGGCGCTAGGCCTACCCACACAAGTGAGGTATCATTTTTATCGGGAGACGTGGGTGAACGCTGGGTGGAAGGAAATTTGTGGCTCCTCTCAGATTCTAGAACTTTCTGCCACAGAAATGTGAGGATGGGTTTTTTTAGCCAAATTTTGAGGTTTGCAAAGGATTCTGGGTAACAGAACCTGGTCCGGGCCACACAAGTCACCCCATCTTGGATTCCCCTAGGTCTCTAGTTTTCAAAAATGCGCTGGTTTGGTAGGTTTCCCCAGGTGCCGGCTGAGCTAGAGGCCAAAATCTACAGGTAGGCACTGTTTTCTATGAAAATATTTGATGTGTCCACGTTGTGTTTTGGGCCGTTTCCTGTTGTGAGCGCTAGGCCTACCCACACAAGTGAGGTATCATTTTTATCGTGAGACGTGGGGGAACGCTGGGTGGAAGGAAATTTGTGGCTCCTCTCAGATTCCAGAACTTTCTGCCACAGAAATGTGAGGAACATGTGTTTGTTTAGCCAAATTTTGAGGTTTGCAAAGGATTCTGAGTAACAGAACCTGGTCCGGGCCACACAAGTCACCCCATCTTGGATTCCCCTAGGTCTCTAGTTTTCAAAAATGCGCTGGTTTGGTAGGTTTCCCCAGGTGCCGGCTGAGCTAGAGGCCAAAATCTACAGGTAGGCACTGTTTTCTATGAAAATATTTGATGTGTCCACGTTGTGTTTTGGGCCGTTTCCTGTTGTGAGCGCTAGGCCTACCCACACAAGTGAGGTATAATTTTTATCGGGAGACGTGGGGGAACGCTGGGTGGAAGGAAATTTGTGGCTCCTCTCAGATTCCAGAACTTTCTGCCACAGAAATGTGAGGAACATGTGGTTTTTTAGCCAAATATGAGGTTTGCAAAGGATTCTGGGTAACAGAACCTAGTCCGAGCCACACAAGTCACCCCATCTTGGATTCCCCTAGGTCTCTAGTTTTCAGAAATGCACAGGTTTGGTAGGTTTCCCTAGGTGGCGGCTGAGCTACAGGCCAAACTCTACAGGTAGGCACTTTGCAAAAAACACCTCTGTTTTCCTTCAAATAGTGGCTGTGTCCACGTTGCCCTTTGGGGCGTTTCCTGTCGCGGGCGCAAGGCCTACCCACACAAGTGAGGTATCATTTTTATCGTGAGACGTGGGGGAACGCTGGGTGGAAGGAAATTTGTGGCTCCTCTCAGATTCCAGAACTTTCTGCCACAGAAATGTGAGGAACATGTGGTTTTTAGCCAAATTTTGAGGTTTGCAAAGGATTCTGGGTAACAGAACCTGGTCCGAGCCACACAAGTCACCCCATCTTGGATTCCCCTAGGTCTCTAGTTTTCAGAAATGCACAGGTTTGGTAGGTTTCCCTAGGTGGCGGCTGAGCTACAGGCCAAAATCTACAGGTAGGCACTTTGCAAAAAACACCTCTGTTTTCCTTCAAATATTTGGCTGTGTCCACGTTGCGCTTTGGTGCGTTTCCTGTCGCGGGCGCTAGGCCTACCCACACAAGTGAGGTATCATTTTTATCGGGAGACGTGGGGGAACGCTGGGTGGAAGGAAATTTGTGGCTCCTCTCAGATTCTAGAACTTTCTGCCACAGAAATGTGAGGAACATGAGGTTTTTTAGCCAAATTTTGAGGTTTGCAAAGGATTCTGGGTAACAGAACCTGGTCCGAGCCATACAAGTCACCCCATCTTGGATTCCCCTAGGTCTCTAGTTTTCAGAAATGCACAGGTTTGGTAGATTTCCCTAGGTGGCGGCTGAGCTACAGGCCAAACTCTACAGGTAGGCACTTTGCAAAAAACACCTCTGTTTTCCTTCAAACATTTGGCTGTGTCCACGTTGCGCTTTGGGGCGTTTCCTGTCGCGGGCGCTAGGCCTACCCACACAAGTGAGGTATCATTTTTATCGTGAGACGTGGGGGAACGCTGGGTGGAAGGAAATTTGTGGCTCCTCTCAAATTCCAGAACTTTCTGCCACAGAAATGTGAGGAACATGTGTTTTTTTAGCCAAATTTTGAGGTTTGCAAAGGATTCTGGGTAACAGAACCTGGTCCGAGCCACACAAGTCACCCCATCTTGGATTCCCCTAGGTCTCTAGTTTTCAGAAATGCACAGGTTTGGTAGGTTTCCCTAGGTGGCGGCTGAGCTACAGGCCAAAATCTACAGGTAGGCACTTTGCAAAAAACACCTCTGCTTTCCTTAAAAAATGTGGCTGTGTCCACGTTGCGGTATGGGGCGTTTCCTGTCGCGGGCGCTAGGCCTACACACACAAGTGAGGTATCATTTTTATCGGGAGACGTGGGGGAACGCTGGGTGGAAGGAAATTTGTGGCTCCTCTCAGATTCCAGAACTTTCTGCCACAGAAATGTGAGGAACATGTGTTTGTTTAGCCAAATTCTGAGGTTTGCAAAGGATTCTGGGTAACAGAACCTGGTCCGGGCCACACAAGTCACCCCATCTTGGATTCCCCTAGGTCTCTAGTTTTCAAAAATGCGCTAGTTTGGTAGGTTTCCCCAGGTGCCCGCTGAGCTAGAGGCCAAAATCTACAGGTAGGCACTGTTTTTTATGAAAATATTTGATGTGTCCACGTTGTGTTTTGGGCCGTTTCCTGTTGTGAGTGCTAGGCCTACCCACACAAGTGAGGTATCATTTTTATCGGGAGACGTGGGGGAACGCTGGGTAGAAGGAAATTTGTGGCTCCTCTCAGATTCCAGAACTTTCTGCCACAGAAATGTGAGGAACATGTGTTTTTTTAGCCAAATTTTGAGGTTTGCAAAGGATTCTGGGAAACAGAACCTGGTCCGAGCCACACTAGTCACCCCATCTTGGATTCCCCTAGGTCTCTAGTTTTCAGAAATGCACAGGTTTGGTAGGTTTCCCTAGGTGGCGGCTGAGCTACAGGCCAAAATCTACAGGTAGGCACTTTGCAAAAAACACCTCTGTTTTCCTTAAAAAATTTGGCTGTGTCCACGTTGCGCTTTGGGGCGTTTCCTGTCGCGGGCGCTAGGCCTACCCACACAAGTGAGGTATCATTTTTATCGGGAGACGTGGGGGAACGCTGGGTGGAAGGAAATTTGTGTCTCCTCTCAGATTCCAGAACTTTCTGCCACAGAAATGTGAGGAACATGTGTTTTTCTAGCCAAATTTTGAGGTTTGCAAAGGATTCTGGGTAACAGAACCTGGTCCGAGCCACACAAGTCACCCCATCTTGGATTCCCCTAGGTCTCTAGTTTTCAGAAATGCACAGGTTTGGTAGGTTTCCCTAGGTGGCGGCTGAGCTACAGGCCAAACTCTACAGGTAGGCACTTTGCAAAAAACACCTCTGTTTTCCTTCAAAATTTGGCTGTGTCCACGTTACGCTTTGGGGCGTTTCCTGTCGCGGGCGCTAGGCCTACCCACACAAGTGAAGTATCATTTTTATCGTGAGACGTGGGGGAACGCTGGGTGGAAGGAAATTTGTGGCTCCTCTCAGATTCCAGAACTTTCTGCCACAGAAATGTGAGGAACATGTGTTTTTTTAGCCAAATTTTGAGGTTTGCAAAGGATTCTGGGTAACAGAACCTGGTCCGAGCCACACAAGTCACCCCATCTTGGATTCCCCTAGGTCTCTAGTTTTCAGAAATGCACAGGTTTGGTAGGTTTCCCTAGGTGGCGGCTGAGCTACAGGCCAAAATCTACAGGTAGGCACTTTGCAAAAAACACCTCTGTTTCCCTTCAAAAATGTGGCTGTGTCCACGTTGCGCTTTGGGGCGTTTCCTGTCGCGGGCGCTAGGCCTACACATACAAGTGAGGTATCATTTTCATCGGGAGACGTGGGGGAACGCTGGGTGGAAGGAAATGTGTGGCTCCTCTCAGATTCCAGAACTTTCTGCCACAGAAATGTGAGGAACATGTATTTTTTTAGCCAAATTTTGATGTTTGCAAAGGATTCTGGGTAACAGAACCTGGTCCGAGCCACACAAGTCACCCCATCTTGGATTCCCCTAGGTCTCTAGTTTTCAGAAATGCACAGGTTTGGTAGGTTTCCCTAGGTGGCGGCTGAGGTACAGGCCAAAATCTACAGGTAGGCACTTTGCAAAAAACACCTCTGTTTTCCTTAAAAAATTTGGCTGTGTCCACGTTGCGCTTTGGGGCGTTTCCTGTCGCGGGCGCTAGGCCTACCCACACAAGTGAGGTATCATTTTTATCGGGAGACGTGGGTGAACGCTGGGTGGAAGGAAATTTGTGGCTCCTCTCAGATTCTAGAACTTTCTGCCACAGAAATGTGAGGATGGGTTTTTTTAGCCAAATTTTGAGGTTTGCAAAGGATTCTGGGTAACAGAACCTGGTCCGGGCCACACAAGTCACCCCATCTTGGATTCCCCTAGGTCTCTAGTTTTCAAAAATGCGCTGGTTTGGTAGGTTTCCCCAGGTGCCGGCTGAGCTAGAGGCCAAAATCTACAGGTAGGCACTGTTTTCTATGAAAATATTTGATGTGTCCACGTTGTGTTTTGGGCCGTTTCCTGTTGTGAGCGCTAGGCCTACCCACACAAGTGAGGTATCATTTTTATCGTGAGACGTGGGGGAACGCTGGGTGGAAGGAAATTTGTGGCTCCTCTCAGATTCCAGAACTTTCTGCCACAGAAATGTGAGGAACATGTGTTTGTTTAGCCAAATTTTGAGGTTTGCAAAGGATTCTGAGTAACAGAACCTGGTCCGGGCCACACAAGTCACCCCATCTTGGATTCCCCTAGGTCTCTAGTTTTCAAAAATGCGCTGGTTTGGTAGGTTTCCCCAGGTGCCGGCTGAGCTAGAGGCCAAAATCTACAGGTAGGCACTGTTTTCTATGAAAATATTTGATGTGTCCACGTTGTGTTTTGGGCCGTTTCCTGTTGTGAGCGCTAGGCCTACCCACACAAGTGAGGTATAATTTTTATCGGGAGACGTGGGGGAACGCTGGGTGGAAGGAAATTTGTGGCTCCTCTCAGATTCCAGAACTTTCTGCCACAGAAATGTGAGGAACATGTGTTTTTTTAGCCAAATTTTGAGGTTTGCAAAGGATTCTGGGTAACAGAACCTAGTCCGAGCCACACAAGTCACCCCATCTTGGATTCCCCTAGGTCTCTAGTTTTCAGAAATGCACAGGTTTGGTAGGTTTCCCTAGGTGGCGGCTGAGCTACAGGCCAAAATCTACAGGTAGGCACTGTTTTCTATGAAAATATTTGCTGAGTCCACGTTGTGTTTTGGGCCGTTTCCTGTTGTGAGCGCTAGGCCTACCCACACAAGTGAGGTATCATTTTTATCGGGAGATGTGGGGGAACGCTGGGTGGAAGGAAATTTGTGGCTCCTCTCAGATTCCAGAACTTTCTGCCACAGAAATGTGAGGAACATGTGTTTCTTTAGCCAAATTTTGAGGTTTGCAAAGGATTCTGGGTAACAGAACCTGGTCAGAGCTACACAAGTCACCCCATCTTGGATTCCCCTAGGTCTCTAGTTTTCAGAAATGCACAGGTTTGGTAGCTTTCCCTAGGTGGCGGCTGAGCTAGAGGCCAAAATCTACAGGTAGGCACTGTTTTCTATGAAAATATTTGATGTGTCCACGTTGTGTTTTGGGCCGTTTCCTGTTGTGAGCGCTAGGCCTACCCACACAAGTGAGGTATCATTTTTATCGGGAGACGTGGGGAAACGCTGGGTGGAAGGAAATTTGTGGCTCCTCTCAGATTCCAGAACTTTCTGCCACAGAAATGTGAGGAACATGTGTTTTTTTAGCCAAATTTTTAGGTTTGCAAAGGATTCTGGGTAACAGAACCTGGTCCGAGCCACACAAGTCACCCCATCGTGGATTCCCCTAGGTCTCTAATTTTCAGAAATGCACAGGTTTGGTAGGTTTCCCTAGGTGGCGGCTGAGCTACAGGCCAAAATCTACAGGTAGGCACTTTGCAAAAAACACCTCTGTTTTCCTTCAAAAATTTGGCTGTGTCCACGTTGCGCTTTGGGGCGTTTCCTGTCGCGGGCGCTAGGCCTACCCACACAAGTGAGGTATCATTTTTATCGGGAGACGTGGGGGAACGCTGGGTGGAAGAACATTTGTGGCTCCTCTCAGATTTCAGAACTTTCTGCCACAGAAATGTGAGGAACATGTGTTTTTTTTGCCAAATTTTGAGGTTTGCAAAGGATTCTGGGTAACAGAACCTGGTCCGAGCCACACAAGTCACCCCATCTTGGATTCCCCTAGGTCTCTAGTGTTCAGAAATGCACAGGTTTGGTAGGTTTCCCTAGGTGGCGGCTGAGCTACAGGCCAAAATCTACAGGTAGGCACTTTGCAAAAAACACCTCTGTTTTCCTTCAAAAATTTGGCTGTGTCCACGTTGCGCTTTGGGGCATTTCCTGTCGCGGGCGCTAGGCCTACCCACACAAGTGAGGTATCATTTTTATCGGGAGACGTGGGGGAACGCTGGGTGGAAGGAAATTTGTGGCTCCTCTCAGATTCCAGAACTTTCTGCCACAGAAATGTGAGGAACATGTGTTTTTTTAGCCAAATTCTGAGGTTTGCAAAGGATTCTGGGTAACAGAACCTGGTCCGAGCCACACAAGTCACCCCATCTTGGATTCCCCTAGGTCTCTAGTTTTCAGAAATGCACAGGTTTGGTAGGTTTCCCTAGGTGGCGGCTGAGCTACAGGCCAAAATCTACAGGTAGGCACTTTGCAAAAAACACCTCTGTTTTCCTTCAAAAATTTGGCTGTGTCCACGTTGCGCTTTGGGGCGTTTCCTGTCGTGGGCGCTAGGCCTACCCACACAAGTGAGGTATCATTTTTATCGGGAGACGTGGGGGAACGCTGGGTGGAAGGAAATTTGTGGCTCCTCTCAGATTCCAGAACTTTCTGCCACAGAAATGTGAGGAACATGTGTTTTTTTAGCCAAATTTTGAGGTTTGCAAAGGATTCTGGGTAACAGAACCTGGTCCGAGCCACACAAGTCACCCCATCTTGGATTCCTCTAGGTCTCTAGTTTTCAGAAATGCACAGGTTTGGTAGGTTTCCCTAGGTGGCGGCTGAGCTACAGGCCAAACTCTACAGGTAGGCACTTTGCAAAAAACACCTCTGTTTTCCTTCAAAAATTTGGCTGTGTCCACGTTGCTCTTTGGGGCGTTTCCTGTCGCGGGCGCTAGGCCTACCCACACAAGTGAGGTATCATTTTTATTGTGAGACGTGGGGGGAACGCTGGGTGGAAGGAAATTTGGTGCTCCTCTCAGATTCCAGAACTTTCTGCTACAGAAATGTGAGGAACATGTGTTTTTTGAGCCAAATTTTGAGGTTTGCAAAGGATTCTGGGTAACAGAACCTGGTCCGAGCCACACAAGTCACCCCATCTTGGATTCCCCTAGGTCTCTAGTTTTCAGAAATGCACAGGTTTGGTAGGTTTCCCTAGGTGGCGGCTGAGCTACAGGCCAAAATCTACAGGTAGGCACTTTGCAAAAAACACCTCTGCTTTCCTTAAAAAATGTGGCTGTGTCCACGTTGCGCTTTGGGGCGATTCCTGTCGCGGGCGCTAGGCCTACACACACAAGTGAGGTATCATTTTTATCGGGAGACGTGGGGGAACGCTGGGTGGAAGGAAATTTGTGGCTCCTCTCAGATTCCAGAACTTTCTGCCACAGAAATGGGAGGAACATGTGTTTGTTTAGCCAAATTTTGAGGTTTGCAAAGGATTCTGGGTAACAGAACCTGGTCCGGGCCACACAAGTCACCCCATCTTGGATTCCCCTAGGTCTCTAGTTTTCAAAAATGCGCTGGTTTGGTAGGTTTCCCCAGGTGCCGGCTGAGCTAGAGGCCAAAATCTACAGGTAGGCACTGTTTTCTATAAAAATATTTGATGTGTCCACGTTGTGTTTTGGGCCGTTTCCTGTTGTGAGCGCTAGGCCTACCCACACAAGTGAGGTATCATTTTTATCGGGAGACGTTGGGGAACACTGGGTAGAAGGAAATTTGTGGCTCCTCTCAAATTCCAGAACTTTCTGCCACAGAAATGTGAGGAACATGTGTTTTTTTAGCCAAATTTTGAGGTTTGCAAAGGATTCTGGGTAACAGAACCTGGTCCGAGCCACACAAGTCACCACATCTTGGATTCCCCTAGGTCTCTAGTTTTCAGAAATGCACAGGTTTGGTAGGTTTCCCTAGGTGGCGGCTGAGCTACAGGCCAAACTCTACAGGTAGGCACTTTGCAAAAAACACCTCTGTTTTCCTTCAAAAATTTGGCAGTGTCCACGTTGCGCTTTGGGGCGTTTCCTGTCGCGGGCGCTAGGCCTACCCACACGTGAGGTATCATTTTTATCCTGAGACGTGGGGGAAAGCTGGGTGGAAGAACATTTGTGGCTCCTCTCAGATTCCAGAACTTTCTGCCACAGAAATGTGAGGAACATGTGTTTTTTTAGCCAAATTTTGAGGTTTGCAAAGGATTCTGGGTAACAGAACCTGGTCCGAGCCACACAAGTCACCCCATCTTGGATTCCCCTAGGTCTCTAGTTTTCAGAAATGCACAGGTTTGGTAGGTTTCCCTAGGTGGCGGCTGAGCTACAGGCCAAAATCTACAGGTAGGCACTTTGCAAAAAACACCTCTGTTTTCCTTCAAAAATGTGGCTGTGTCCACGTTGCGCTTTGGGGCGTTTCCTGTCGCGGGCGCTAGGCCTACACACACAAGTGAGGTATCATTGTTATCGGGAGACATGGGGGAACGCTGGGTGGAAGGAAATTTGTGGCTCCTCTCAGATTCCAGAACTTTCTGCCACAGAAATGTGAGGAACATGTGTTTTTTTAGCCAAATTTTGAGGTTTGCAAAGGATACTGGGTAACAGAACCTGGTCCGAGCCACACAAGTCACCCCATCTTGGATTCCCCTAGGTCTCTAGTTTTCAGAAATGCACAGGTTTGGTAGGTTTCCCTAGGTGGCGGCTGAGCTACAGGCCAAAATCTACAGGTAGGCACTTTGCAAAAAACACCTCTGTTTTCCTTAAAAAATTTGGCTGTGTCCACGTTGCGCTTTGGGGCGTTTCCTGTCGCGGGCGCTAGGCCTACCCACACAAGTGAGGTATCATTTTTATCGGGAGACGTGGGCGAACGCTGGGTGGAAGGAAATTTGTGGCTCCTCTCAGATTCCAGAACTTTCTGCCACAGAAATGTGAGGAACATGTGTTTTTTTTAGCCAAATTTTGAGGTTTGCAAAGGATTCTGGGTAACAGAACCTGGTCCGGGCCACACAAGTCACCCCATCTTGGATTCCCCTAGGTCTGTAGTTTTCAGAAATGCACAGGTTTGGTAGGTTTCCCTAGGTGGCGGCTGAGCTACAGGCCAAAATCTACAGGTAGGCACTTTGCAAAAAACACCTCTGTTTTCCTTCAAAAATTTGGCTGTGTCCACGTTGCGCTTTGGGGCGTTTCATGTCGCGGGCGCTAGGCCTACCCACACGTGAGGTATCATTTTTATCCTGAGACGTGGGGGAACGCTGGGTGGAAGAACATTTGTGGCTCCTCTCAGATTCCAGAACTTTCTGCCACAGAAATGTGAGGAACATGTGTTTTTTTAGCCAAATTTTGAGGTTTGCAAAGGATTCTGGGTAACAGAACCTGGTCCGAGCCACACAAGTCACCCCATCTTGGATTCCCCTAGGTCTCTAGTTTTCAGAAATGCACAGGTTTGGTAGGTTTCCCTAGGTGGCGGCTGAGCTACAGGCCAAAATCTACAGGTAGGCACTTTGCAAAAAACACCTCTGTTTTCCTTCAAAAATGTGGCTGTGTCCACGTTGCGCTTTGGGGCGTTTCCTGTCGCGGGCGCTAGGCCCACACACACAAGTGAGGTATCATTGTTATCGGGAGACATGGGGGAACGCTGGGTGGAAGGAAATTTGTGGCTCCTCTCAGATTCCAGAACTTTCTGCCACAGAAATGTGAGGAACATGTGTTTTTTTAGCCAAATTTTGAGGTTTGCAAAGGATACTGGGTAACAGAACCTGGTCCGAGCCACACAAGTCACCCCATCTTGGATTCCCCTAGGTCTCTAGTTTTCAGAAATGCACAGGTTTGGTAGGTTTCCCTAGGTGGCGGCTGAGCTACAGGCCAAAATCTACAGGTAGGCACTTTGCAAAAAACACCTCTGTTTTCCTTAAAAAATTTGGCTGTGTCCACGTTGCTCTTTGGGGCGTTTCCTGTCGCGGGCGCTAGGCCTACCCACACAAGTGAGGTATCATTTTTATTGTGAGACGTGGGGGGAACGCTGGGTGGAAGGAAATTTGGTGCTCCTCTCAGATTCCAGAACTTTCTGCTACAGAAATGTGAGGAACATGTGTTTTTTTAGCCAAATTTTGAGGTTTGCAAAGGATTCTGGGTAACAGAACCTGGTCCGAGCCACACAAGTCACCCCATCTTGGATTCCTCTAGGTCTCTAGTTTTCAGAAATGCACAGGTTTGGTAGGTTTCCCTAGGTGGCGGCTGAGCTACAGGCCAAACTCTACAGGTAGGCACTTTGCAAAAAACACCTCTGTTTTCCTTCAAAAATTTGGCTGTGTCCACGTTGCTCTTTGGGGCGTTTCCTGTCGCGGGCGCTAGGCCTACCCACACAAGTGAGGTATCATTTTTATTGTGAGACGTGGGGGGAACGCTGGGTGGAAGGAAATTTGGTGCTCTTCTCAGATTCCAGAACTTTTTGCTACAGAAATGTGAGGAACATGTGTTTTTTTAGCCAAATTTTGAGGTTTGCAAAGGATTCTGGGTAACAGAACCTGGTCCGAGCCACACAAGTCACCCCATCTTGGATTCCCCTAGGTCTCTAGTTTTCAGAAATGCACAGGTTTGGTAGGTTTCCCTAGGTGGCGGCTGAGCTACAGGCCAAAATCTACAGGTAGGCACTTTGCAAAAAACACCTCTGCTTTCCTTAAAAAATGTGGCTGTGTCCACGTTGCACTTTGGGGCGTTTCCTGTCGCGGGCGCTAGGCCTACACACACAAGTGAGGTATCATTTTTATCGGGAGACGTGGGGGAACGCTGGGTGGAAGGAAATTTGTGGCTCCTCTCAGATTCCAGAACTTTCTGCCACAGAAATGTGAGGAACATGTGTTTGTTTAGCCAAATTTTGAGGTTTGCAAAGGATTCTGGGTAACAGAACCTGGTCCGGGCCACACAAGTCACCCCATCTTGGATTCCCCTAGGTCTCTAGTTTTCAAAAATGCGCTGGTTTGGTAGGTTTCCCCAGGTGCCGGCTGAGCTAGAGGCCAAAATCTACAGGTAGGCACTGTTTTCTATAAAAATATTTGATGTGTCCACGTTGTGTTTTGGGCCGTTTCCTGTTGTGAGCGCTAGGCCTACCCACACAAGTGAGGTATCATTTTTATCGGGAGACGTTGGGGAACACTGGGTAGAAGGAAATTTGTGGCTCCTCTCAAATTCCAGAACTTTCTGCCACAGAAATGTGAGGAACATGTGTTTTTTTAGCCAAATTTTGAGGTTTGCAAAGGATTCTGGGTAACAGAACCTGGTCCGAGCCACACAAGTCACCACATCTTGGATTCCCCTAGGTCTCTAGTTTTCAGAAATGCACAGGTTTGGTAGGTTTCCCTAGGTGGCGGCTGAGCTACAGGCCAAACTCTACAGGTAGGCACTTTGCAAAAAACACCTCTGTTTTCCTTCAAAAATTTGGCAGTGTCCACGTTGCGCTTTGGGGCGTTTCCTGTCGCGGGCGCTAGGCCTACCCACACAAGTGAGGTATCATTTTTATCCTGAGACGTGGGGGAACGCTGGGTGGAAGAACATTTGTGGCTCCTCTCAGATTCCAGAACTTTCTGCCACAGAAATGTGAGGAACATGTGTTTTTTTAGCCAAATTCTGAGGTTTGCAAAGGATTCTGGGTAACAGAACCTGGTCCGAGCCACACAAGTCACCCCATCTTGGATTCCCCTAGGTCTCTAGTTTTCAGAAATGCACAGGTTTGGTAGGTTTCCCTAGGTGGCGGCTGAGCTACAGGCCAAAATCTACAGGTAGGCACTTTGCAAAAAACACCTCTGTTTTCCTTCAAAAATGTGGCTGTGTCCACGTTGCGCTTTGGGGCGTTTCCTGTCGCGGGCGCTAGGCCTACACACACAAGTGAGGTATCATTGTTATCGGGAGACATGGGGGAACGCTGGGTGGAAGGAAATTTGTGGCTCCTCTCAGATTCCAGAACTTTCTGCCACAGAAATGTGAGGAACATGTGTTTTTTTAGCCAAATTTTGAGGTTTGCAAAGGATACTGGGTAACAGAACCTGGTCCGAGCCACACAAGTCACCCCATCTTGGATTCCCCTAGGTCTCTAGTTTTCAGAAATGCACAGGTTTGGTAGGTTTCCCTAGGTGGCGGCTGAGCTACAGGCCAAAATCTACAGGTAGGCACTTTGCAAAAAACACCTCTGTTTTCCTTCAAAAATTTGGCTGTGTCCACGTTACGCTTTGGGGCGTTTCCTGTCGCGGGCGCTAGGCCTACCCACACAAGTGAAGTATCATTTTTATCGTGAGACGTGGGGGAACACTGGGTGGAAGGAAATTTGTGGCTCCTCTCAGATTCCAGAACTTTCTGCCACAGAAATGTGAGGAACATGTGTTTTTTTAGCCAAATTTTGAGGTTTGCAAAGGATTCTGGGTAACAGAACCTGGTCCGAGCCACACAAGTCACCCCATCTTGGATTCCCCTAGGTCTCTAGTTTTCAGAAATGCACAGGTTTGGTAGGTTTCCCTAGGTGGCGGCTGAGCTACAGGCCAAAATCTACAGGTAGGCACTTTGCAAAAAACACCTCTGTTTCCCTTCAAAAATGTGGCTGTGTCCACGTTGCGCTTTGGGGCGTTTCCTGTCGCGGGCGCTAGGCCTACACATACAAGTGAGGTATCATTTTCATCGGGAGACGTGGGGGAACGCTGGGTGGAAGGAAATGTGTGGCTCCTCTCAGATTCCAGAACTTTCTGCCACAGAAATGTGAGGAACATGTGTTTTTTTAGCCAAATTTTGATGTTTGCAAAGGATTCTGGGTAACAGAACCTGGTCCGAGCCACACAAGTCACCCCATCTTGGATTCCCCTAGGTCTCTAGTTTTCAGAAATGCACAGGTTTGGTAGGTTTCCCTAGGTGGCGGCTGAGGTACAGGCCAAAATCTACAGGTAGGCACTTTGCAAAAAACACCTCTGTTTTCCTTAAAAAATTTGGCTGTGTCCACGTTGCGCTTTGGGGCGTTTCCTGTCGCGGGCGCTAGGCCTACCCACACAAGTGAGGTATCATTTTTATCGGGAGACGTGGGTGAACGCTGGGTGGAAGGAAATTTGTGGCTCCTCTCAGATTCTAGAACTTTCTGCCACAGAAATGTGAGGATGGGTTTTTTTAGCCAAATTTTGAGGTTTGCAAAGGATTCTGGGTAACAGAACCTGGTCCGGGCCACACAAGTCACCCCATCTTGGATTCCCCTAGGTCTCTAGTTTTCAAAAATGCGCTGGTTTGGTAGGTTTCCCCAGGTGCCGGCTGAGCTAGAGGCCAAAATCTACAGGTAGGCACTGTTTTCTATGAAAATATTTGATGTGTCCACGTTGTGTTTTGGGCCGTTTCCTGTTGTGAGCGCTAGGCCTACCCACACAAGTGAGGTATCATTTTTATCGTGAGACGTGGGGGAACGCTGGGTGGAAGGAAATTTGTGGCTCCTCTCAGATTCCAGAACTTTCTGCCACAGAAATGTGAGGAACATGTGTTTGTTTAGCCAAATTTTGAGGTTTGCAAAGGATTCTGAGTAACAGAACCTGGTCCGGGCCACACAAGTCACCCCATCTTGGATTCCCCTAGGTCTCTAGTTTTCAAAAATGCGCTGGTTTGGTAGGTTTCCCCAGGTGCCGGCTGAGCTAGAGGCCAAAATCTACAGGTAGGCACTGTTTTCTATGAAAATATTTGATGTGTCCACGTTGTGTTTTGGGCCGTTTCCTGTTGTGAGCGCTAGGCCTACCCACACAAGTGAGGTATAATTTTTATCGGGAGACGTGGGGGAACGCTGGGTGGAAGGAAATTTGTGGCTCCTCTCAGATTCCAGAACTTTCTGCCACAGAAATGTGAGGAACATGTGGTTTTTTAGCCAAATATGAGGTTTGCAAAGGATTCTGGGTAACAGAACCTAGTCCGAGCCACACAAGTCACCCCATCTTGGATTCCCCTAGGTCTCTAGTTTTCAGAAATGCACAGGTTTGGTAGGTTTCCCTAGGTGGCGGCTGAGCTACAGGCCAAACTCTACAGGTAGGCACTTTGCAAAAAACACCTCTGTTTTCCTTCAAATAGTGGCTGTGTCCACGTTGCGCTTTGGGGCGTTTCCTGTCGCGGGCGCAAGGCCTACCCACACAAGTGAGGTATCATTTTTATCGTGAGACGTGGGGGAACGCTGGGTGGAAGGAAATTTGTGGCTCCTCTCAGATTCCAGAACTTTCTGCCACAGAAATGTGAGGAACATGTGGTTTTTAGCCAAATTTTGAGGTTTGCAAAGGATTCTGGGTAACAGAACCTGGTCCGAGCCACACAAGTCACCCCATCTTGGATTCCCCTAGGTCTGTAGTTTTCAGAAATGCACAGGTTTGGTAGGTTTCCCTAGGTGGCGGCTGAGCTACAGGCCAAAATCTACAGGTAGGCACTTTGCAAAAAACACCTCTGTTTTCCTTCAAATATTTGGCTGTGTCCACGTTGCGCTTTGGTGCGTTTCCTGTCGCGGGCGCTAGGCCTACCCACACAAGTGAGGTATCATTTTTATCGGGAGACGTGGGGGAACGCTGGGTGGAAGGAAATTTGTGGCTCCTCTCAGATTCTAGAACTTTCTGCCACAGAAATGTGAGGAACATGAGGTTTTTTAGCCAAATTTTGAGGTTTGCAAAGGATTCTGGGTAACAGAACCTGGTCCGAGCCACACAAGTCACCACATCTTGGATTCCCCTAGGTCTCTAGTTTTCAGAAATGCACAGGTTTGGTAGGTTTCCCTAGGTGGCGGCTGAGCTACAGGCCAAACTCTACAGGTAGGCACTTTGCAAAAAACACCTCTGTTTTCCTTCAAAAATTTGGCAGTGTCCACGTTGCGCTTTGGGGCGTTTCCTGTCGCGGGCGCTAGGCCTACCCACACAAGTGAGGTATCATTTTTATCCTGAGACGTGGGGGAACGCTGGGTGGAAGAACATTTGTGGCTCCTCTCAGATTCCAGAACTTTCTGCCACAGAAATGTGAGGAACATGTGTTTTTTTAGCCAAATTTTGAGGTTTGCAAAGGATTCTGGGTAACAGAACCTGGTCCGAGCCACACAAGTCACCCCATCTTGGATTCCCCTAGGTCTCTAGTTTTCAGAAATGCACAGGTTTGGTAGGTTTCCCTAGGTGGCGGCTGAGCTACAGGCCAAAATCTACAGGTAGGCACTTTGCAAAAAACACCTCTGTTTTCCTTCAAAAATGTGGCTGTGTCCACGTTGCGCTTTGGGGCGTTTCCTGTCGCGGGCGCTAGGCCTACACACACAAGTGAGGTATCATTGTTATCGGGAGACATGGGGGAACGCTGGGTGGAAGGAAATTTGTGGCTCCTCTCAGATTCCAGAACTTTCTGCCACAGAAATGTGAGGAACATGTGTTTTTTTAGCCAAATTTTGAGGTTTGCAAAGGATACTGGGTAACAGAACCTGGTCCGAGCCACACAAGTCACCCCATCTTGGATTCCCCTAGGTCTCTAGTTTTCAGAAATGCACAGGTTTGGTAGGTTTCCCTAGGTGGCGGCTGAGCTACAGGCCAAAATCTACAGGTAGGCACTTTGCAAAAAACACCTCTGTTTTCCTTCAAAAATTTGGCTGTGTCCACGTTACGCTTTGGGGCGTTTCCTGTCGCGGGCGCTAGGCCTACCCACACAAGTGAAGTATCATTTTTATCGTGAGACGTGGGGGAACACTGGGTGGAAGGAAATTTGTGGCTCCTCTCAGATTCCAGAACTTTCTGCCACAGAAATGTGAGGAACATGTGTTTTTTTAGCCAAATTTTGAGGTTTGCAAAGGATTCTGGGTAACAGAACCTGGTCCGAGCCACACAAGTCACCCCATCTTGGATTCCCCTAGGTCTCTAGTTTTCAGAAATGCACAGGTTTGGTAGGTTTCCCTAGGTGGCGGCTGAGCTACAGGCCAAAATCTACAGGTAGGCACTTTGCAAAAAACACCTCTGTTTCCCTTCAAAAATGTGGCTGTGTCCACGTTGCGCTTTGGGGCGTTTCCTGTCGCGGGCGCTAGGCCTACACATACAAGTGAGGTATCATTTTCATCGGGAGACGTGGGGGAACGCTGGGTGGAAGGAAATGTGTGGCTCCTCTCAGATTCCAGAACTTTCTGCCACAGAAATGTGAGGAACATGTGTTTTTTTAGCCAAATTTTGATGTTTGCAAAGGATTCTGGGTAACAGAACCTGGTCCGAGCCACACAAGTCACCCCATCTTGGATTCCCCTAGGTCTCTAGTTTTCAGAAATGCACAGGTTTGGTAGGTTTCCCTAGGTGGCGGCTGAGGTACAGGCCAAAATCTACAGGTAGGCACTTTGCAAAAAACACCTCTGTTTTCCTTAAAAAATTTGGCTGTGTCCACGTTGCCCTTTGGGGCGTTTCCTGTCGCGGGCGCTAGGCCTACCCACACAAGTGAGGTATCATTTTTATCGGGAGACGTGGGTGAACGCTGGGTGGAAGGAAATTTGTGGCTCCTCTCAGATTCTAGAACTTTCTGCCACAGAAATGTGAGGATGGGTTTTTTTAGCCAAATTTTGAGGTTTGCAAAGGATTCTGGGTAACAGAACCTGGTCCGGGCCACACAAGTCACCCCATCTTGGATTCCCCTAGGTCTCTAGTTTTCAAAAATGCGCTGGTTTGGTAGGTTTCCCCAGGTGCCGGCTGAGCTAGAGGCCAAAATCTACAGGTAGGCACTGTTTTCTATGAAAATATTTGATGTGTCCACGTTGTGTTTTGGGCCGTTTCCTGTTGTGAGCGCTAGGCCTACCCACACAAGTGAGGTATCATTTTTATCGTGAGACGTGGGGGAACGCTGGGTGGAAGGAAATTTGTGGCTCCTCTCAGATTCCAGAACTTTCTGCCACAGAAATGTGAGGAACATGTGTTTGTTTAGCCAAATTTTGAGGTTTGCAAAGGATTCTGAGTAACAGAACCTGGTCCGGGCCACACAAGTCACCCCATCTTGGATTCCCCTAGGTCTCTAGTTTTCAAAAATGCGCTGGTTTGGTAGGTTTCCCCAGGTGCCGGCTGAGCTAGAGGCCAAAATCTACAGGTAGGCACTGTTTTCTATGAAAATATTTGATGTGTCCACGTTGTGTTTTGGGCCGTTTCCTGTTGTGAGCGCTAGGCCTACCCACACAAGTGAGGTATAATTTTTATCGGGAGACGTGGGGGAACGCTGGGTGGAAGGAAATTTGTGGCTCCTCTCAGATTCCAGAACTTTCTGCCACAGAAATGTGAGGAACATGTGGTTTTTTAGCCAAATATGAGGTTTGCAAAGGATTCTGGGTAACAGAACCTAGTCCGAGCCACACAAGTCACCCCATCTTGGATTCCCCTAGGTCTCTAGTTTTCAGAAATGCACAGGTTTGGTAGGTTTCCCTAGGTGGCGGCTGAGCTACAGGCCAAACTCTACAGGTAGGCACTTTGCAAAAAACACCTCTGTTTTCCTTCAAATAGTGGCTGTGTCCACGTTGCGCTTTGGGGCGTTTCCTGTCGCGGGCGCAAGGCCTACCCACACAAGTGAGGTATCATTTTTATCGTGAGACGTGGGGGAACGCTGGGTGGAAGGAAATTTGTGGCTCCTCTCAGATTCCAGAACTTTCTGCCACAGAAATGTGAGGAACATGTGGTTTTTAGCCAAATTTTGAGGTTTGCAAAGGATTCTGGGTAACAGAACCTGGTCCGAGCCACACAAGTCACCCCATCTTGGATTCCCCTAGGTCTGTAGTTTTCAGAAATGCACAGGTTTGGTAGGTTTCCCTAGGTGGCGGCTGAGCTACAGGCCAAAATCTACAGGTAGGCACTTTGCAAAAAACACCTCTGTTTTCCTTCAAATATTTGGCTGTGTCCACGTTGCGCTTTGGTGCGTTTCCTGTCGCGGGCGCTAGGCCTACCCACACAAGTGAGGTATCATTTTTATCGGGAGACGTGGGGGAACGCTGGGTGGAAGGAAATTTGTGGCTCCTCTCAGATTCTAGAACTTTCTGCCACAGAAATGTGAGGAACATGAGGTTTTTTAGCCAAATTTTGAGGTTTGCAAAGGATTCTGGGTAACAGAACCTGGTCCGAGCCATACAAGTCACCCCATCTTGGATTCCCCTAGGTCTCTAGTTTTCAGAAATGCACAGGTTTGGTAGATTTCCCTAGGTGGCGGCTGAGCTACAGGCCAAACTCTACAGGTAGGCACTTTGCAAAAAACACCTCTGTTTTCCTTCAAACATTTGGCTGTGTCCACGTTGCGCTTTGGGGCGTTTCCTGTCGCGGGCGCTAGGCCTACCCACACAAGTGAGGTATCATTTTTATCGTGAGACGTGGGGGAACGCTGGGTGGAAGGAAATTTGTGGCTCCTCTCAAATTCCAGAACTTTCTGCCACAGAAATGTGAGGAACATGTGTTTTTTTAGCCAAATTTTGAGGTTTGCAAAGGATTCTGGGTAACAGAACCTGGTCCGAGCCACACAAGTCACCCCATCTTGGATTCCCCTAGGTCTCTAGTTTTCAGAAATGCACAGGTTTGGTAGGTTTCCCTAGGTGGCGGCTGAGCTACAGGCCAAAATCTACAGGTAGGCACTTTGCAAAAAACACCTCTGCTTTCCTTAAAAAATGTGGCTGTGTCCACGTTGCGGTATGGGGCGTTTCCTGTCGCGGGCGCTAGGCCTACACACACAAGTGAGGTATCATTTTTATCGGGAGACGTGGGGGAACGCTGGGTGGAAGGAAATTTGTGGCTCCTCTCAGATTCCAGAACTTTCTGCCACAGAAATGTGAGGAACATGTGTTTGTTTAGCCAAATTCTGAGGTTTGCAAAGGATTCTGGGTAACAGAACCTGGTCCGGGCCACACAAGTCACCCCATCTTGGATTCCCCTAGGTCTCTAGTTTTCAAAAATGCGCTAGTTTGGTAGGTTTCCCCAGGTGCCCGCTGAGCTAGAGGCCAAAATCTACAGGTAGGCACTGTTTTTTATGAAAATATTTGATGTGTCCACGTTGTGTTTTGGGCCGTTTCCTGTTGTGAGCGCTAGGCCTACCCACACAAGTGAGGTATCATTTTTATCGGGAGACGTGGGGGAACGCTGGGTAGAAGGAAATTTGTGGCTCCTCTCAGATTCCAGAACTTTCTGCCACAGAAATGTGAGGAACATGTGTTTTTTTAGCCAAATTTTGAGGTTTGCAAAGGATTCTGGGAAACAGAACCTGGTCCGAGCCACACTAGTCACCCCATCTTGGATTCCCCTAGGTCTCTAGTTTTCAGAAATGCACAGGTTTGGTAGGTTTCCCTAGGTGGCGGCTGAGCTACAGGCCAAAATCTACAGGTAGGCACTTTGCAAAAAACACCTCTGTTTTCCTTAAAAAATTTGGCTGTGTCCACGTTGCGCTTTGGGGCGTTTCCTGTCGCGGGCGCTAGGCCTACCCACACAAGTGAGGTATCATTTTTATCGGGAGACGTGGGGGAACGCTGGGTGGAAGGAAATTTGTGTCTCCTCTCAGATTCCAGAACTTTCTGCCACAGAAATGTGAGGAACATGTGTTTTTCTAGCCAAATTTTGAGGTTTGCAAAGGATTCTGGGTAACAGAACCTGGTCCGAGCCACACAAGTCACCCCATCTTGGATTCCCCTAGGTCTCTAGTTTTCAGAAATGCACAGGTTTGGTAGGTTTCCCTAGGTGGCGGCTGAGCTACAGGCCAAACTCTACAGGTAGGCACTTTGCAAAAAACACCTCTGTTTTCCTTCAAAAATTTGGCTGTGTCCACGTTACGCTTTGGGGCGTTTCCTGTCGCGGGCGCTAGGCCTACCCACACAAGTCAAGTATCATTTTTATCGTGAGACGTGGGGGAACGCTGGGTGGAAGGAAATTTGTGGCTCCTCTCAGATTCCAGAACTTTCTGCCACAGAAATGTGAGGAACATGTGTTTTTTTAGCCAAATTTTGAGGTTTGCAAAGGATTCTGGGTAACAGAACCTGGTCCGAGCCACACAAGTCACCCCATCTTGGATTCCCCTAGGTCTCTAGTTTTCAGAAATGCACAGGTTTGGTAGGTTTCCCTAGGTGGCGGCTGAGCTACAGGCCAAAATCTACAGGTAGGCACTTTGCAAAAAACACCTCTGTTTCCCTTCAAAAATGTGGCTGTGTCCACGTTGCGCTTTGGGGCGTTTCCTGTCGCGGGCGCTAGGCCTACACATACAAGTGAGGTATCATTTTCATCGGGAGACGTGGGGGAACGCTGGGTGGAAGGAAATGTGTGGCTCCTCTCAGATTCCAGAACTTTCTGCCACAGAAATGTGAGGAACATGTGTTTTTTTAGCCAAATTTTGATGTTTGCAAAGGATTCTGGGTAACAGAACCTGGTCCGAGCCACACAAGTCACCCCATCTTGGATTCCCCTAGGTCTCTAGTTTTCAGAAATGCACAGGTTTGGTAGGTTTCCCTAGGTGGCGGCTGAGGTACAGGCCAAAATCTACAGGTAGGCACTTTGCAAAAAACACCTCTGTTTTCCTTAAAAAATTTGGCTGTGTCCACGTTGCGCTTTGGGGCGTTTCCTGTCGCGGGCGCTAGGCCTACCCACACAAGTGAGGTATCATTTTTATCGGGAGACGTGGGTGAACGCTGGGTGGAAGGAAATTTGTGGCTCCTCTCAGATTCTAGAACTTTCTGCCACAGAAATGTGAGGATGGGTTTTTTTAGCCAAATTTTGAGGTTTGCAAAGGATTATGGGTAACAGAACCTGGTCCGGGCCACACAAGTCACCCCATCTTGGATTCCCCTAGGTCTCTAGTTTTCAAAAATGCGCTGGTTTGGTAGGTTTCCCCAGGTGCCGGCTGAGCTAGAGGCCAAAATCTACAGGTAGGCACTGTTTTCTATGAAAATATTTGATGTGTCCACGTTGTGTTTTGGGCCGTTTCCTGTTGTGAGCGCTAGGCCTACCCACACAAGTGAGGTATCATTTTTATCGTGAGACGTGGGGGAACGCTGGGTGGAAGGAAATTTGTGGCTCCTCTCAGATTCCAGAACTTTCTGCCACAGAAATGTGAGGAACATGTGTTTGTTTAGCCAAATTTTGAGGTTTGCAAAGGATTCTGAGTAACAGAACCTGGTCCGGGCCACACAAGTCACCCCATCTTGGATTCCCCTAGGTCTCTAGTTTTCAAAAATGTGCTGGTTTGGTAGGTTTCCCCAGGTGCCGGCTGAGCTAGAGGCCAAAATCTACAGGTAGGCACTGTTTTCTATGAAAATATTTGATGTGTCCACGTTGTGTTTTGGGCCGTTTCCTGTTGTGAGCGCTAGGCCTACCCACACAAGTGACGTATAATTTTTATCGGGAGACGTGGGGGAACGCTGGGTGGAAGGAAATTTGTGGCTCCTCTCAGATTCCAGAACTTTCTGCCACAGAAATGTGAGGAACATGTGTTTTTTTAGCCAAATTTTGAGGTTTGCAAAGGATTCTGGGTAACAGAACCTAGTCCGAGCCACACAAGTCACCCCATCTTGGATTCCCCTAGGTCTCTAGTTTTCAGAAATGCACAGGTTTGGTAGGTTTCCCTAGGTGGCGGCTGAGCTACAGGCCAAAATCTACAGGTAGGCACTGTTTTCTATGAAAATATTTGCTGAGTCCACGTTGTGTTTTGGGCCGTTTCCTGTTGTGAGCGCTAGGCCTACCCACACAAGTGAGGTATCATTTTTATCGGGAGATGTGGGGGAACGCTGGGTGGAAGGAAATTTGTGGCTCCTCTCAGATTCCAGAACTTTCTGCCACAGAAATGTGAGGAACATGTGTTTCTTTAGCCAAATTTTGAGGTTTGCAAAGGATTCTGGGTAACAGAACCTGGTCAGAGCTACACAAGTCACCCCATCTTGGATTCCCCTAGGTCTCTAGTTTTCAGAAATGCACAGGTTTGGTAGCTTTCCCTAGGTGGCGGCTGAGCTAGAGGCCAAAATCTACAGGTAGGCACTGTTTTCTATGAAAATATTTGATGTGTCCACGTTGTGTTTTGGGCCGTTTCCTGTTGTGAGCGCTAGGCCTACCCACACAAGTGAGGTATCATTTTTATCGGGAGACGTGGGGAAACGCTGGGTGGAAGGAAATTTGTGGCTCCTCTCAGATTCCAGAACTTTCTGCCACAGAAATGTGAGGAACATGTGTTTTTTTAGCCAAATTTTTAGGTTTGCAAAGGATTCTGGGTAACAGAACCTGGTCCGAGCCACACAAGTCACCCCATCGTGGATTCCCGTAGGTCTCTAATTTTCAGAAATGCACAGGTTTGGTAGGTTTCCCTAGGTGGCGGCTGAGCTACAGGCCAAAATCTACAGGTAGGCACTTTGCAAAAAACACCTCTGTTTTCCTTCAAAAATTTGGCTGTGTCCACGTTGCGCTTTGGGGCGTTTCCTGTCGCGGGCGCTAGGCCTACCCACACAAGTGAGGTATCATTTTTATCGGGAGACGTGGGGGAACGCTGGGTGGAAGAACATTTGTGGCTCCTCTCAGATTTCAGAACTTTCTGCCACAGAAATGTGAGGAACATGTGTTTTTTTTGCCAAATTTTGAGGTTTGCAAAGGATTCTGGGTAACAGAACCTGGTCCGAGCCACACAAGTCACCCCATCTTGGATTCCCCTAGGTCTCTAGTGTTCAGAAATGCACAGGTTTGGTAGGTTTCCCTAGGTGGCGGCTGAGCTACAGGCCAAAATCTACAGGTAGGCACTTTGCAAAAAACACCTCTGTTTTCCTTCAAAAATTTGGCTGTGTCCACGTTGCGCTTTGGGGCATTTCCTGTCGCGGGCGCTAGGCCTACCCACACAAGTGAGGTATCATTTTTATCGGGAGACGTGGGGGAACGCTGGGTGGAAGGAAATTTGTGGCTCCTCTCAGATTCCAGAACTTTCTGCCACAGAAATGTGAGGAACATGTGTTTTTTTAGCCAAATTCTGAGGTTTGCAAAGGATTCTGGGTAACAGAACCTGGTCCGAGCCACACAAGTCACCCCATCTTGGATTCCCCTAGGTCTCTAGTTTTCAGAAATGCACAGGTTTGGTAGGTTTCCCTAGGTGGCGGCTGAGCTACAGGCCAAAATCTACAGGTAGGCACTTTGCAAAAAACACCTCTGTTTTCCTTCAAAAATTTGGCTGTGTCCACGTTGCGCTTTGGGGCGTTTCCTGTCGTGGGCGCTAGGCCTACCCACACAAGTGAGGTATCATTTTTATCGGGAGACGTGGGGGAACGCTGGGTGGAAGGAAATTTGTGGCTCCTCTCAGATTCCAGAACTTTCTGCCACAGAAATGTGAGGAACATGTGTTTTTTTAGCCAAATTTTGAGGTTTGCAAAGGATTCTGGGTAACAGAACCTGGTCCGAGCCACACAAGTCACCCCATCTTGGATTCCTCTAGGTCTCTAGTTTTCAGAAATGCACAGGTTTGGTAGGTTTCCCTAGGTGGCGGCTGAGCTACAGGCCAAACTCTACAGGTAGGCACTTTGCAAAAAACACCTCTGTTTTCCTTCAAAAATTTGGCTGTGTCCACGTTGCTCTTTGGGGCGTTTCCTGTCGCGGGCGCTAGGCCTACCCACACAAGTGAGGTATCATTTTTATTGTGAGACGTGGGGGGAACGCTGGGTGGAAGGAAATTTGGTGCTCCTCTCAGATTCCAGAACTTTCTGCTACAGAAATGTGAGGAACATGTGTTTTTTGAGCCAAATTTTGAGGTTTGCAAAGGATTCTGGGTAACAGAACCTGGTCCGAGCCACACAAGTCACCCCATCTTGGATTCCCCTAGGTCTCTAGTTTTCAGAAATGCACAGGTTTGGTAGGTTTCCCTAGGTGGCGGCTGAGCTACAGGCCAAAATCTACAGGTAGGCACTTTGCAAAAAACACCTCTGCTTTCCTTAAAAAATGTGGCTGTGTCCACGTTGCGCTTTGGGGCGATTCCTGTCGCGGGCGCTAGGCCTACACACACAAGTGAGGTATCATTTTTATCGGGAGACGTGGGGGAACGCTGGGTGGAAGGAAATTTGTGGCTCCTCTCAGATTCCAGAACTTTCTGCCACAGAAATGGGAGGAACATGTGTTTGTTTAGCCAAATTTTGAGGTTTGCAAAGGATTCTGGGTAACAGAACCTGGTCCGGGCCACACAAGTCACCCCATCTTGGATTCCCCTAGGTCTCTAGTTTTCAAAAATGCGCTGGTTTGGTAGGTTTCCCCAGGTGCCGGCTGAGCTAGAGGCCAAAATCTACAGGTAGGCACTGTTTTCTATAAAAATATTTGATGTGTCCACGTTGTGTTTTGGGCCGTTTCCTGTTGTGAGCGCTAGGCCTACCCACACAAGTGAGGTATCATTTTTATCGGGAGACGTTGGGGAACACTGGGTAGAAGGAAATTTGTGGCTCCTCTCAAATTCCAGAACTTTCTGCCACAGAAATGTGAGGAACATGTGTTTTTTTAGCCAAATTTTGAGGTTTGCAAAGGATTCTGGGTAACAGAACCTGGTCCGAGCCACACAAGTCACCACATCTTGGATTCCCCTAGGTCTCTAGTTTTCAGAAATGCACAGGTTTGGTAGGTTTCCCTAGGTGGCGGCTGAGCTACAGGCCAAACTCTACAGGTAGGCACTTTGCAAAAAACACCTCTGTTTTCCTTCAAAAATTTGGCAGTGTCCACGTTGCGCTTTGGGGCGTTTCCTGTCGCGGGCGCTAGGCCTACCCACACGTGAGGTATCATTTTTATCCTGAGACGTGGGGGAAAGCTGGGTGGAAGAACATTTGTGGCTCCTCTCAGATTCCAGAACTTTCTGCCACAGAAATGTGAGGAACATGTGTTTTTTTAGCCAAATTTTGAGGTTTGCAAAGGATTCTGGGTAACAGAACCTGGTCCGAGCCACACAAGTCACCCCATCTTGGATTCCCCTAGGTCTCTAGTTTTCAGAAATGCACAGGTTTGGTAGGTTTCCCTAGGTGGCGGCTGAGCTACAGGCCAAAATCTACAGGTAGGCACTTTGCAAAAAACACCTCTGTTTTCCTTCAAAAATGTGGCTGTGTCCACGTTGCGCTTTGGGGCGTTTCCTGTCGCGGGCGCTAGGCCTACACACACAAGTGAGGTATCATTGTTATCGGGAGACATGGGGGAACGCTGGGTGGAAGGAAATTTGTGGCTCCTCTCAGATTCCAGAACTTTCTGCCACAGAAATGTGAGGAACATGTGTTTTTTTAGCCAAATTTTGAGGTTTGCAAAGGATACTGGGTAACAGAACCTGGTCCGAGCCACACAAGTCACCCCATCTTGGATTCCCCTAGGTCTCTAGTTTTCAGAAATGCACAGGTTTGGTAGGTTTCCCTAGGTGGCGGCTGAGCTACAGGCCAAAATCTACAGGTAGGCACTTTGCAAAAAACACCTCTGTTTTCCTTAAAAAATTTGGCTGTGTCCACGTTGCGCTTTGGGGCGTTTCCTGTCGCGGGCGCTAGGCCTACCCACACAAGTGAGGTATCATTTTTATCGGGAGACGTGGGCGAACGCTGGGTGGAAGGAAATTTGTGGCTCCTCTCAGATTCCAGAACTTTCTGCCACAGAAATGTGAGGAACATGTGTTTTTTTAGCCAAATTTTGAGGTTTGCAAAGGATTCTGGGTAACAGAACCTGGTCCGGGCCACACAAGTCACCCCATCTTGGATTCCCCTAGGTCTGTAGTTTTCAGAAATGCACAGGTTTGGTAGGTTTCCCTAGGTGGCGGCTGAGCTACAGGCCAAAATCTACAGGTAGGCACTTTGCAAAAAACACCTCTGTTTTCCTTCAAAAATTTGGCTGTGTCCACGTTGCGCTTTGGGGCGTTTCATGTCGCGGGCGCTAGGCCTACCCACACGTGAGGTATCATTTTTATCCTGAGACGTGGGGGAACGCTGGGTGGAAGAACATTTGTGGCTCCTCTCAGATTCCAGAACTTTCTGCCACAGAAATGTGAGGAACATGGGTTTTTTTAGCCAAATTTTGAGGTTTGCAAAGGATTCTGGGTAACAGAACCTGGTCCGAGCCACACAAGTCACCCCATCTTGGATTCCCCTAGGTCTCTAGTTTTCAGAAATGCACAGGTTTGGTAGGTTTCCCTAGGTGGCGGCTGAGCTACAGGCCAAAATCTACAGGTAGGCACTTTGCAAAAAACACCTCTGTTTTCCTTCAAAAATGTGGCTGTGTCCACGTTGCGCTTTGGGGCGTTTCCTGTCGCGGGCGCTAGGCCCACACACACAAGTGAGGTATCATTGTTATCGGGAGACATGGGGGAACGCTGGGTGGAAGGAAATTTGTGGCTCCTCTCAGATTCCAGAACTTTCTGCCACAGAAATGTGAGGAACATGTGTTTTTTTAGCCAAATTTTGAGGTTTGCAAAGGATACTGGGTAACAGAACCTGGTCCGAGCCACACAAGTCACCCCATCTTGGATTCCCCTAGGTCTCTAGTTTTCAGAAATGCACAGGTTTGGTAGGTTTCCCTAGGTGGCGGCTGAGCTACAGGCCAAAATCTACAGGTAGGCACTTTGCAAAAAACACCTCTGTTTTCCTTAAAAAATTTGGCTGTGTCCACGTTGCTCTTTGGGGCGTTTCCTGTCGCGGGCGCTAGGCCTACCCACACAAGTGAGGTATCATTTTTATTGTGAGACGTGGGGGGAACGCTGGGTGGAAGGAAATTTGGTGCTCCTCTCAGATTCCAGAACTTTCTGCTACAGAAATGTGAGGAACATGTGTTTTTTTAGCCAAATTTTGAGGTTTGCAAAGGATTCTGGGTAACAGAACCTGGTCCGAGCCACACAAGTCACCCCATCTTGGATTCCTCTAGGTCTCTAGTTTTCAGAAATGCACAGGTTTGGTAGGTTTCCCTAGGTGGCGGCTGAGCTACAGGCCAAACTCTACAGGTAGGCACTTTGCAAAAAACACCTCTGTTTTCCTTCAAAAATTTGGCTGTGTCCACGTTGCTCTTTGGGGCGTTTCCTGTCGCGGGCGCTAGGCCTACCCACACAAGTGAGGTATCATTTTTATTGTGAGACGTGGGGGGAACGCTGGGTGGAAGGAAATTTGGTGCTCTTCTCAGATTCCAGAACTTTTTGCTACAGAAATGTGAGGAACATGTGTTTTTTTAGCCAAATTTTGAGGTTTGCAAAGGATTCTGGGTAACAGAACCTGGTCCGAGCCACACAAGTCACCCCATCTTGGATTCCCCTAGGTCTCTAGTTTTCAGAAATGCACAGGTTTGGTAGGTTTCCCTAGGTGGCGGCTGAGCTACAGGCCAAAATCTACAGGTAGGCACTTTGCAAAAAACACCTCTGCTTTCCTTAAAAAATGTGGCTGTGTCCACGTTGCACTTTGGGGCGTTTCCTGTCGCGGGCGCTAGGCCTACACACACAAGTGAGGTATCATTTTTATCGGGAGACGTGGGGGAACGCTGGGTGGAAGGAAATTTGTGGCTCCTCTCAGATTCCAGAACTTTCTGCCACAGAAATGTGAGGAACATGTGTTTGTTTAGCCAAATTTTGAGGTTTGCAAAGGATTCTGGGTAACAGAACCTGGTCCGGGCCACACAAGTCACCCCATCTTGGATTCCCCTAGGTCTCTAGTTTTCAGAAATGCACAGGTTTGGTAGGTTTCCCTAGGTGGCGGCTGAGCTACAGGCCAAAATCTACAGGTAGGCACTTTGCAAAAAACACCTCTGTTTTCCTTAAAAAATTTGGCTGTGTCCACGTTGCGCTTTGGGGCGTTTCCTGTCGCGGGCGCTAGGCCTACCCACACAAGTGAGGTATCATTTTTATCGGGAGACGTGGGCGAACGCTGGGTGGAAGGAAATTTGTGGCTCCTCTCAGATTCCAGAACTTTCTGCCACAGAAATGTGAGGAACATGTGTTTTTTTAGCCAAATTTTGAGGTTTGCAAAGGATTCTGGGTAACAGAACCTGGTCCGGGCCACACAAGTCACCCCATCTTGGATTCCCCTAGGTCTGTAGTTTTCAGAAATGCACAGGTTTGGTAGGTTTCCCTAGGTGGCGGCTGAGCTACAGGCCAAAATCTACAGGTAGGCACTTTGCAAAAAACACCTCTGTTTTCCTTCAAAAATTTGGCTGTGTCCACGTTGCGCTTTGGGGCGTTTCATGTCGCGGGCGCTAGGCCTACCCACACGTGAGGTATCATTTTTATCCTGAGACGTGGGGGAACGCTGGGTGGAAGAACATTTGTGGCTCCTCTCAGATTCCAGAACTTTCTGCCACAGAAATGTGAGGAACATGGGTTTTTTTAGCCAAATTTTGAGGTTTGCAAAGGATTCTGGGTAACAGAACCTGGTCCGAGCCACACAAGTCACCCCATCTTGGATTCCCCTAGGTCTCTAGTTTTCAGAAATGCACAGGTTTGGTAGGTTTCCCTAGGTGGCGGCTGAGCTACAGGCCAAAATCTACAGGTAGGCACTTTGCAAAAAACACCTCTGTTTTCCTTCAAAAATGTGGCTGTGTCCACGTTGCGCTTTGGGGCGTTTCCTGTCGCGGGCGCTAGGCCCACACACACAAGTGAGGTATCATTGTTATCGGGAGACATGGGGGAACGCTGGGTGGAAGGAAATTTGTGGCTCCTCTCAGATTCCAGAACTTTCTGCCACAGAAATGTGAGGAACATGTGTTTTTTTAGCCAAATTTTGAGGTTTGCAAAGGATACTGGGTAACAGAACCTGGTCCGAGCCACACAAGTCACCCCATCTTGGATTCCCCTAGGTCTCTAGTTTTCAGAAATGCACAGGTTTGGTAGGTTTCCCTAGGTGGCGGCTGAGCTACAGGCCAAAATCTACAGGTAGGCACTTTGCAAAAAACACCTCTGTTTTCCTTAAAAAATTTGGCTGTGTCCACGTTGCTCTTTGGGGCGTTTCCTGTCGCGGGCGCTAGGCCTACCCACACAAGTGAGGTATCATTTTTATTGTGAGACGTGGGGGGAACGCTGGGTGGAAGGAAATTTGGTGCTCCTCTCAGATTCCAGAACTTTCTGCTACAGAAATGTGAGGAACATGTGTTTTTTTAGCCAAATTTTGAGGTTTGCAAAGGATTCTGGGTAACAGAACCTGGTCCGAGCCACACAAGTCACCCCATCTTGGATTCCTCTAGGTCTCTAGTTTTCAGAAATGCACAGGTTTGGTAGGTTTCCCTAGGTGGCGGCTGAGCTACAGGCCAAACTCTACAGGTAGGCACTTTGCAAAAAACACCTCTGTTTTCCTTCAAAAATTTGGCTGTGTCCACGTTGCTCTTTGGGGCGTTTCCTGTCGCGGGCGCTAGGCCTACCCACACAAGTGAGGTATCATTTTTATTGTGAGACGTGGGGGGAACGCTGGGTGGAAGGAAATTTGGTGCTCTTCTCAGATTCCAGAACTTTTTGCTACAGAAATGTGAGGAACATGTGTTTTTTTAGCCAAATTTTGAGGTTTGCAAAGGATTCTGGGTAACAGAACCTGGTCCGAGCCACACAAGTCACCCCATCTTGGATTCCCCTAGGTCTCTAGTTTTCAGAAATGCACAGGTTTGGTAGGTTTCCCTAGGTGGCGGCTGAGCTACAGGCCAAAATCTACAGGTAGGCACTTTGCAAAAAACACCTCTGCTTTCCTTAAAAAATGTGGCTGTGTCCACGTTGCACTTTGGGGCGTTTCCTGTCGCGGGCGCTAGGCCTACACACACAAGTGAGGTATCATTTTTATCGGGAGACGTGGGGGAACGCTGGGTGGAAGGAAATTTGTGGCTCCTCTCAGATTCCAGAACTTTCTGCCACAGAAATGTGAGGAACATGTGTTTGTTTAGCCAAATTTTGAGGTTTGCAAAGGATTCTGGGTAACAGAACCTGGTCCGGGCCACACAAGTCACCCCATCTTGGATTCCCCTAGGTCTCTAGTTTTCAAAAATGCGCTGGTTTGGTAGGTTTCCCCAGGTGCCGGCTGAGCTAGAGGCCAAAATCTACAGGTAGGCACTGTTTTCTATAAAAATATTTGATGTGTCCACGTTGTGTTTTGGGCCGTTTCCTGTTGTGAGCGCTAGGCCTACCCACACAAGTGAGGTATCATTTTTATCGGGAGACGTTGGGGAACACTGGGTAGAAGGAAATTTGTGGCTCCTCTCAAATTCCAGAACTTTCTGCCACAGAAATGTGAGGAACATGTGTTTTTTTAGCCAAATTTTGAGGTTTGCAAAGGATTCTGGGTAACAGAACCTGGTCCGAGCCACACAAGTCACCACATCTTGGATTCCCCTAGGTCTCTAGTTTTCAGAAATGCACAGGTTTGGTAGGTTTCCCTAGGTGGCGGCTGAGCTACAGGCCAAACTCTACAGGTAGGCACTTTGCAAAAAACACCTCTGTTTTCCTTCAAAAATTTGGCAGTGTCCACGTTGCGCTTTGGGGCGTTTCCTGTCGCGGGCGCTAGGCCTACCCACACAAGTGAGGTATCATTTTTATCCTGAGACGTGGGGGAACGCTGGGTGGAAGAACATTTGTGGCTCCTCTCAGATTCCAGAACTTTCTGCCACAGAAATGTGAGGAACATGTGTTTTTTTAGCCAAATTTTGAGGTTTGCAAATTTTGAGGTTTGAGGTTCTGGGTAACAGAACCTGGTCCGAGCCACACAAGTCACCCCATCTTGGATTCCCCTAGGTCTCTAGTTTTCAGAAATGCACAGGTTTGGTAGGTTTCCCTAGGTGGCGGCTGAGCTACAGGCCAAAATCTACAGGTAGGCACTTTGCAAAAAACACCTCTGTTTTCCTTCAAAAATGTGGCTGTGTCCATGTTGCGCTTTGGGGCGTTTCCTGTCGCGGGCGCTAGGCCTACACACACAAGTGAGGTATCATTGTTATCGGGAGACATGGGGGAACGCTGGGTGGAAGGAAATTTGTGGCTCCTCTCAGATTCCAGAACTTTCTGCCACAGAAATGTGAGGAACATGTGTTTTTTTAGCCAAATTTTGAGGTTTGCAAAGGATACTGGGTAACAGAACCTGGTCCGAGCCACACAAGTCACCCCATCTTGGATTCCCCTAGGTCTCTAGTTTTCAGAAATGCACAGGTTTGGTAGGTTTCCCTAGGTGGCGGCTGAGCTACAGGCCAAAATCTACAGGTAGGCACTTTGCAAAAAACACCTCTGTTTTCCTTAAAAAATTTGGCTGTGTCCACGTTGCGCTTTGGGGCGTTTCCTGTCGCGGGCGCTAGGCCTACCCACACAAGTGAGGTATCATTTTTATCGGGAGACGTGGGCGAACGCTGGGTGGAAGGAAATTTGTGGCTCCTCTCAGATTCCAGAACTTTCTGCCACAGAAATGTGAGGAACATGTGTTTTTTTAGCCAAATTTTGAGGTTTGCAAAGGATTCTGGGTAACAGAACCTGGTCCGGGCCACACAAGTCACCCCATCTTGGATTCCCCTAGGTCTGTAGTTTTCAGAAATGCACAGGTTTGGTAGGTTTCCCTGGGTGGCGGCTGAGCTACAGGCCAAAATCTACAGGTAGGCACTTTGCAAAAAACACCTCTGTTTTCCTTCAAAAATTTGGCTGTGTCCACGTTGCGCTTTGGGGCGTTTCATGTCGCGGGCGCTAGGCCTACCCACACGTGAGGTATCATTTTTATCCTGAGACGTGGGGGAACGCTGGGTGGAAGAACATTTGTGGCTCCTCTCAGATTCCAGAACTTTCTGCCACAGAAATGTGAGGAACATGTGTTTTTTTAGCCAAATTTTGAGGTTTGCAAAGGATTCTGGGTAACAGAACCTGGTCCGAGCCACACAAGTCACCCCATCTTGGATTCCCCTAGGTCTCTAGTTTTCAGAAATGCACAGGTTTGGTAGGTTTCCCTAGGTGGCGGCTGAGCTACAGGCCAAAATCTACAGGTAGGCACTTTGCAAAAAACACCTCTGTTTTCCTTCAAAAATGTGGCTGTGTCCACGTTGCGCTTTGGGGCGTTTCCTGTCGCGGGCGCTAGGCCCACACAAACAAGTGAGGTATCATTGTTATCGGGAGACATGGGGGAACGCTGGGTGGAAGGAAATTTGTGGCTCCTCTCAGATTCCAGAACTTTCTGCCACAGAAATGTGAGGAACATGTGTTTTTTTAGCCAAATTTTGAGGTTTGCAAAGGATACTGGGTAACAGAACCTGGTCCGAGCCACACAAGTCACCCCATCTTGGATTCCCCTAGGTCTCTAGTTTTCAGAAATGCACAGGTTTGGTAGGTTTCCCTAGGTGGCGGCTGAGCTACAGGCCAAAATCTACAGGTAGGCACTTTGCAAAAAACACCTCTGTTTTCCTTAAAAAATTTGGCTGTGTCCACGTTGCTCTTTGGGGCGTTTCCTGTCGCGGGCGCTAGGCCTACCCACACAAGTGAGGTATCATTTTTATTGTGAGACGTGGGGGGAACGCTGGGTGGAAGGAAATTTGGTGCTCCTCTCAGATTCCAGAACTTTCTGCTACAGAAATGTGAGGAACATGTGTTTTTTTAGCCAAATTTTGAGGTTTGCAAAGGATTCTGGGTAACAGAACCTGGTCCGAGCCACACAAGTCACCCCATCTTGGATTCCTCTAGGTCTCTAGTTTTCAGAAATGCACAGGTTTGGTAGGTTTCCCTAGGTGGCGGCTGAGCTACAGGCCAAACTCTACAGGTAGGCACTTTGCAAAAAACACCTCTGTTTTCCTTCAAAAATTTGGCTGTGTCCACGTTGCTCTTTGGGGCGTTTCCTGTCGCGGGCGCTAGGCCTACCCACACAAGTGAGGTATCATTTTTATTGTGAGACGTGAGGGGAACGCTGGGTGGAAGGAAATTTGGTGCTCTTCTCAGATTCCAGAACTTTTTGCTACAGAAATGTGAGGAACATGTGTTTTTTTAGCCAAATTTTGAGGTTTGCAAAGGATTCTGGGTAACAGAACCTGGTCCGAGCCACACAAGTCACCCCATCTTGGATTCCCCTAGGTCTCTAGTTTTCAGAAATGCACAGGTTTGGTAGGTTTCCCTAGGTGGCGGCTGAGCTACAGGCCAAAATCTACAGGTAGGCACTTTGCAAAAAACACCTCTGCTTTCCTTAAAAAATGTGGCTGTGTCCACGTTGCGCTTTGGGGCGTTTCCTGTCGCGGGCGCTAGGCCTACACACACAAGTGAGGTATCATTTTTATCGGGAGACGTGGGGGAACGCTGGGTGGAAGGAAATTTGTGGCTCCTCTCAGATTCCAGAACTTTCTGCCACAGAAATGTGAGGAACATGTGTTTGTTTAGCCAAATTTTGAGGTTTGCAAAGGATTCTGGGTAACAGAACCTGGTCCGGGCCACACAAGTCACCCCATCTTGGATTCCCCTAGGTCTCTAGTTTTCAAAAATGCGCTGGTTTGGTAGGTTTCCCCAGGTGCCGGCTGAGCTAGAGGCCAAAATCTACAGGTAGGCACTGTTTTCTATAAAAATATTTGATGTGTCCACGTTGTGTTTTGGGCCGTTTCCTGTTGTGAGCGCTAGGCCTACCCACACAAGTGAGGTATCATTTTTATCGGGAGACGTTGGGGAACACTGGGTAGAAGGAAATTTGAGGCTCCTCTCAAATTCCAGAACTTTCTGCCACAGAAATGTGAGGAACATGTGTTTTTTTAGCCAAATTTTGAGGTTTGCAAAGGATTCTGGGTAACAGAACCTGGTCCGAGCCACACAAGTCACCCCATCTTGGATTCCCCTAGGTCTCTAGTTTTTAGAAATGCACAGGTTTGGTAGGTTTCCCTAGGTGGCGGCTGAGCTACAGGCCAAACTCTACAGGTAGGCACTTTGCAAAAAACACCTCTGTTTTCCTTCAAAAATTTGGCAGTGTCCACGTTGCGCTTTGGGGCGTTTCCTGTCGCGGGCGCTAGGCCTACCCACACGTGAGGTATCATTTTTATCCTGAGACGTGGGGGAACGCTGGGTGGAAGAACATTTGTGGCTCCTCTCAGATTCCAGAACTTTCTGCCACAGAAATGTGAGGAACATGTGTTTTTTTAGCCAAATTTTGAGGTTTGCAAAGGATTCTGGGTAACAGAACCTGGTCCGAGCCACACAAGTCACCCCATCTTGGATTCCCCTAGGTCTCTAGTTTTCAGAAATGCACAGGTTTGGTAGGTTTCCCTAGGTGGCGGCTGAGCTACAGGCCAAAATCTACAGGTAGGCACTTTGCAAAAAACACCTCTGTTTTCCTTCAAAAATGTGGCTGTGTCCACGTTGCGCTTTGGGGCGTTTCCTGTCGCGGGCGCTAGGCCTACACACACAAGTGAGGTATCATTGTTATCGGGAGACATGGGGGAACGCTGGGTGGAAGGAAATTTGTGGCTCCTCTCAGATTCCAGAACTTTCTGCCACAGAAATGTGAGGAACATGTGTTTTTTTAGCCAAATTTTGAGGTTTGCAAAGGATACTGGGTAACAGAACCTGGTCCGAGCCACACAAGTCACCCCATCTTGGATTCCCCTAGGTCTCTAGTTTTCAGAAATGCACAGGTTTGGTAGGTTTCCCTAGGTGGCGGCTGAGCTACAGGCCAAAATCTACAGGTAGGCACTTTGCAAAAAACACCTCTGTTTTCCTTAAAAAATTTGGCTGTGTCCACGTTGCGCTTTGGGGCGTTTCCTGTCGCGGGCGCTAGGCCTACCCACACAAGTGAGGTATCATTTTTATCGGGAGACGTGGGCGAACGCTGGGTGGAAGGAAATTTGTGGCTCCTCTCAGATTCCAGAACTTTCTGCCACAGAAATGTGAGGAACATGTGTTTTTTTAGCCAAATTTTGAGGTTTGCAAAGGATTCTGGGTAACAGAACCTGGTCCGGGCCACACAAGTCACCCCATCTTGGATTCCCCTAGGTCTGTAGTTTTCAGAAATGCACAGGTTTGGTAGGTTTCCCTAGGTGGCGGCTGAGCTACAGGCCAAAATCTACAGGTAGGCACTTTGCAAAAAACACCTCTGTTTTCCTTCAAAAATTTGGCTGTGTCCACGTTGCGCTTTGGGGCGTTTCATGTCGCGGGCGCTAGGCCTACCCACACGTGAGGTATCATTTTTATCCTGAGACGTGGGGGAACGCTGGGTGGAAGAACATTTGTGGCTCCTCTCAGATTCCAGAACTTTCTGCCACAGAAATGTGAGGAACATGTGTTTTTTTAGCCAAATTTTGAGGTTTGCAAAGGATTCTGGGTAACAGAACCTGGTCCGAGCCACACAAGTCACACCATCTTGGATTCCCCTAGGTCTCTAGTTTTCAGAAATGCACAGGTTTGGTAGGTTTCCCTAGGTGGCGGCTGAGCTACAGGCCAAAATCTACAGGTAGGCACTTTGCAAAAAACACCTCTGTTTTCCTTCAAAAATGTGGCTGTGTCCATGTTGCGCTTTGGGGCGTTTCCTGTCGCGGGCGCTAGGCCTACACACACAAGTGAGGTATCATTGTTATCGGGAGACATGGGGGAACGCTGGGTGGAAGGAAATTTGTGGCTCCTCTCAGATTCCAGAACTTTCTGCCACAGAAATGTGAGGAACATGTGTTTTTTTAGCCAAATTTTGAGGTTTGCAAAGGATACTGGGTAACAGAACCTGGTCCGAGCCACACAAGTCACCCCATCTTGGATTCCCCTAGGTCTCTAGTTTTCAGAAATGCACAGGTTTGGTAGGTTTCCCTAGGTGGCGGCTGAGCTACAGGCCAAAATCTACAGGTAGGCACTTTGCAAAAAACACCTCTGTTTTCCTTAAAAAATTTGGCTGTGTCCACGTTGCGCTTTGGGGCGTTTCCTGTCGCGGGCGCTAGGCCTACCCACACAAGTGAGGTATCATTTTTATCGGGAGACGTGGGGGAACGCTGGGTGGAAGGAAATTTGTGGCTCCTCTCAGATTCCAGAACTTTCTGCCACAGAAATGTGAGGAACATGTGTTTTTTAGCCAAATTTTGAGGTTTGCAAAGGATTCTGGGTAACAGAACCTGGTCCGGGCCACACAAGTCACCCCATCTTGGATTCCCCTAGGTCTGTAGTTTTTAGAAATGCACAGGTTTGGTAGGTTTCCCTAGGTGGCGGCTGAGCTACAGGCCAAAATCTACAGGTAGGCACTTTGCAAAAAACACCTCTGTTTTCCTTCAAAAATTGGGCTGTGTCCACGTTGCGCTTTGGGGCGTTTCATGTCGCGGGCGCTAGGCCTACCCACACAAGTGAGGTATCATTTTTATCGGGAGACGTGGGTGAACGCTGGGTGGAAGGAAATTTGTGGCTCCTCTCAGATTCTAGAACTTTCTGCCACAGAAATGTGAGGATGGGTTTTTTTAGCCAAATTTTGAGGTTTGCAAAGGATTCTGGGTAACAGAACCTGGTCCGGGCCACACAAGTCACCCCATCTTGGATTCCCCTAGGTCTCTAGTTTTCAAAAATGCGCTGGTTTGGTAGGTTTCCCCAGGTGCCGGCTGAGCTAGAGGCCAAAATCTACAGGTAGGCACTGTTTTCTATGAAAATATTTGATGTGTCCACGTTGTGTTTTGGGCCGTTTCCTGTTGTGAGCGCTAGGCCTACCCACACAAGTGAGGTATCATTTTTATCGTGAGACGTGGGGGAACGCTGGGTGGAAGGAAATTTGTGGCTCCTCTCAGATTCCAGAACTTTCTGCCACAGAAATGTGAGGAACATGTGTTTGTTTAGCCAAATTTTGAGGTTTGCAAAGGATTCTGAGTAACAGAACCTGGTCCGGGCCACACAAGTCACCCCATCTTGGATTCCCCTAGGTCTCTAGTTTTCAAAAATGCGCTGGTTTGGTAGGTTTCCCCAGGTGCCGGCTGAGCTAGAGGCCAAAATCTACAGGTAGGCACTGTTTTCTATGAAAATATTTGATGTGTCCACGTTGTGTTTTGGGCCGTTTCCTGTTGTGAGCGCTAGGCCTACCCACACAAGTGAGGTATAATTTTTATCGGGAGACGTGGGGGAACACTGGGTGGAAGGAAATTTGTGGCTCCTCTCAGATTCCAGAACTTTCTGCCACAGAAATGTGAGGAACATGTGTTTTTTTAGCCAAATTTTGAGGTTTGCAAAGGATTCTGGGTAACAGAACCTAGTCCGAGCCACACAAGTCACCCCATCTTGGATTCCCCTAGGTCTCTAGTTTTCAGAAATGCACAGGTTTGGTAGGTTTCCCTAGGTGGCGGCTGAGCTACAGGCCAAAATCTACAGGTAGGCACTGTTTTCTATGAAAATATTTGCTGAGTCCACGTTGTGTTTTGGTCCGTTTCCTGTTGTGAGCGCTAGGCCTACCCACACAAGTGAGGTATCATTTTTATCGGGAGATGTGGGGGAACGCTGGGTGGAAGGAAATTTGTGGCTCCTCTCAGATTCCAGAACTTTCTGCCACAGAAATGTGAGGAACATGTGTTTCTTTAGCCAAATTTTGAGGTTTGCAAAGGATTCTGGGTAACAGAACCTGGTCAGAGCTACACAAGTCACCCCATCTTGGATTCCCCTAGGTCTCTAGTTTTCAGAAATGCACAGGTTTGGTAGCTTTCCCTAGGTGGCGGCTGAGCTAGAGGCCAAAATCTACAGGTAGGCACTGTTTTCTATGAAAATATTTGATGTGTCCACGTTGTGTTTTGGGCCGTTTCCTGTTGTGAGCGCAAGGCCTACCCACACAAGTGAGGTATCATTTTTATCGGGAGACGTGGGGGAACGCTGGGTGGAAGGAAATTTGTGGCTCCTCTCAGATTCCAGAACTTTCTGCCACAGAAATGTGAGGAACATGTGTTTTTTTAGCCAAATTTTTAGGTTTGCAAAGGATTCTGGGTAACAGAACCTGGTCCGAGCCACACAAGTCACCCCATCGTGGATTCCCCTAGGTCTCTAATTTTCAGAAATGCACAGGTTTGGTAGGTTTCCCTAGGTGGCGGCTGAGCTACAGGCCAAAATCTACAGGGAGGCACTTTGCAAAAAACACCTCTGTTTTCCTTCAAAAATTTGGCTGTGTCCACGTTGCGCTTTGGGGCGTTTCCTGTCGCGGGCGCTAGGCCTACCCACACAAGTGAGGTATCATTTTTATCGGGAGACGTGGGGGAACGCTGGGTGGAAGAACATTTGTGGCTCCTCTCAGATTTCAGAACTTTCTGCCACAGAAATGTGAGGAACATGTGTTTTTTTTGCCAAATTTTGAGGTTTGCAAAGGATTCTGGGTAACAGAACCTGGTCCGAGCCACACAAGTCACCCCATCTTGGATTCCCCTAGGTCTCTAGTGTTCAGAAATGCACAGGTTTGGTAGGTTTCCCTAGGTGGCGGCTGAGCTACAGGCCAAAATCTACAGGTAGGCACTTTGCAAAAAACACCTCTGTTTTCCTTCAAAAATTTGGCTGTGTCCACGTTGCGCTTTGGGGCATTTCCTGTCGCGGGCGCTAGGCCTACCCACACAAGTGAGGTATAATTTTTATCGGGAGACGTGGGGGAACGCTGGGTGGAAGGAAATTTGTGGCTCCTCTCAGATTCCAGAACTTTCTGCCACAGAAATGTGAGGAACATGTGTTTTTTTAGCCAAATTCTGAGGTTTGCAAAGGATTCTGGGTAACAGAACCTGGTCCGAGCCACACAAGTCACCCCATCTTGGATTCCCCTAGGTCTCTAGTTTTCAGAAATGCACAGGTTTGGTAGGTTTCCCTAGGTGGCGGCTGAGCTACAGGCCAAAATCTACAGGTAGGCACTTTGCAAAAAACACCTCTGTTTTCCTTCAAAAATTTGGCTGTGTCCACGTTGCGCTTTGGGGCGTTTCCTGTCGTGGGCGCTAGGCCTACCCACACAAGTGAGGTATCATTTTTATCGGGAGACGTGGGGGAACGCTGGGTGGAAGGAAATTTGTGGCTCCTCTCAGATTCCAGAACTTTCTGCCACAGAAATGTGAGGAACATGTGTTTTTTTAGCCAAATTTTGAGGTTTGCAAAGGATTCTGGGTAACAGAACCTGGTCCGAGCCACACAAGTCACCCCATCTTGGATTCCTCTAGGTCTCTAGTTTTCAGAAATGCACAGGTTTGGTAGGTTTCCCTAGGTGGCGGCTGAGCTACAGGCCAAACTCTACAGGTAGGCACTTTGCAAAAAACACCTCTGTTTTCCTTCAAAAATTTGGCTGTGTCCACGTTGCTCTTTGGGGCGTTTCCTGTCGCGGGCGCTAGGCCTACCCACACAAGTGAGGTATCATTTTTATTGTGAGACGTGGGGGGAACGCTGGGTGGAAGGAAATTTGGTGCTCCTCTCAGATTCCAGAACTTTCTGCTACAGAAATGTGAGGAACATGTGTTTTTTGAGCCAAATTTTGAGGTTTGCAAAGGATTCTGGGTAACAGAACCTGGTCCGAGCCACACAAGTCACCCCATCTTGGATTCCCCTAGGTCTCTAGTTTTCAGAAATGCACAGGTTTGGTAGGTTTCCCTAGGTGGCGGCTGAGCTACAGGCCAAAATCTACAGGTAGGCACTTTGCAAAAAACACCTCTGCTTTCCTTAAAAAATGTGGCTGTGTCCACGTTGCGCTTTGGGGCGATTCCTGTCGCGGGCGCTAGGCCTACACACACAAGTGAGGTATCATTTTTATCGGGAGACGTGGGGGAACGCTGGGTGGAAGGAAATTTGTGGCTCCTCTCAGATTCCAGAACTTTCTGCCACAGAAATGTGAGGAACATGTGTTTGTTTAGCCAAATTTTGAGGTTTGCAAAGGATTCTGGGTAACAGAACCTGGTCCGGGCCACACAAGTCACCCCATCTTGGATTCCCCTAGGTCTCTAGTTTTCAAAAATGCGCTGGTTTGGTAGGTTTCCCCAGGTGCCGGCTGAGCTAGAGGCCAAAATCTACAGGTAGGCACTGTTTTCTATAAAAATATTTGATGTGTCCACGTTGTGTTTTGGGCCGTTTCCTGTTGTGAGCGCTAGGCCTACCCACACAAGTGAGGTATCATTTTTATCGGGAGACGTTGGGGAACACTGGGTAGAAGGAAATTTGTGGCTCCTCTCAAATTCCAGAACTTTCTGCCACAGAAATGTGAGGAACATGTGTTTTTTTAGCCAAATTTTGAGGTTTGCAAAGGATTCTGGGTAACAGAACCTGGTCCGAGCCACACAAGTCACCACATCTTGGATTCCCCTAGGTCTCTAGTTTTCAGAAATGCACAGGTTTGGTAGGTTTCCCTAGGTGGCGGCTGAGCTACAGGCCAAACTCTACAGGTAGGCACTTTGCAAAAAACACCTCTGTTTTCCTTCAAAAATTTGGCAGTGTCCACGTTGCGCTTTGGGGCGTTTCCTGTCGCGGGCGCTAGGCCTACCCACACAAGTGAGGTATCATTTTTATCCTGAGACGTGGGGGAACGCTGGGTGGAAGAACATTTGTGGCTCCTCTCAGATTCCAGAACTTTCTGCCACAGAAATGTGAGGAACATGTGTTTTTTTAGCCAAATTTTGAGGTTTGCAAAGGATTCTGGGTAACAGAACCTGGTCCGAGCCACACAAGTCACCCCATCTTGGATTCCTCTAGGTCTCTAGTTTTCAGAAATGCACAGGTTTGGTAGGTTTCCCTAGGTGGCGGCTGAGCTACAGGCCAAAATCTACAGGTAGGCACTTTGCAAAAAACACCTCTGTTTTCCTTCAAAAATGTGGCTGTGTCCACGTTGCGCTTTGGGGCGTTTCCTGTCGCGGGCGCTAGGCCTACACACACAAGTGAGGTATCATTGTTATCGGGAGACATGGGGGAACGCTGGGTGGAAGGAAATTTGTGGCTCCTCTCAGATTCCAGAACTTTCTGCCACAGAAATGTGAGGAACATGTGTTTTTTTAGCCAAATTTTGAGGTTTGCAAAGGATACTGGGTAACAGAACCTGGTCCGAGCCACACAAGTCACCCCATCTTGGATTCCCCTAGGTCTCTAGTTTTCAGAAATGCACAGGTTTGGTAGGTTTCCCTAGGTGGCGGCTGAGCTACAGGCCAAAATCTACAGGTAGGCACTTTGCAAAAAACACCTCTGTTTTCCTTAAAAAATTTGGCTGTGTCCACGTTGCGCTTTGGGGCGTTTCCTGTCGCGGGCGCTAGGCCTACCCACACAAGTGAGGTATCATTTTTATCGGGAGACGTGGGCGAACGCTGGGTGGAAGGAAATTTGTGGCTCCTCTCAGATTCCAGAACTTTCTGCCACAGAAATGTGAGGAACATGTGTTTTTTTAGCCAAATTTTGAGGTTTGCAAAGGATTCTGGGTAACAGAACCTGGTCCGGGCCACACAAGTCACCCCATCTTGGATTCCCCTAGGTCTGTAGTTTTCAGAAATGCACAGGTTTGGTAGGTTTCCCTAGGTGGCGGCTGAGCTACAGGCCAAAATCTACAGGTAGGCACTTTGCAAAAAACACCTCTGTTTTCCTTCAAAAATTTGGCTGTGTCCACGTTGCGCTTTGGGGCGTTTCATGTCGCGGGCGCTAGGCCTACCCACACGTGAGGTATCATTTTTATCCTGAGACGTGGGGGAACGCTGGGTGGAAGAACATTTGTGGCTCCTCTCAGATTCCAGAACTTTCTGCCACAGAAATGTGAGGAACATGTGTTTTTTTAGCCAAATTTTGAGGTTTGCAAAGGATTCTGGGTAACAGAACCTGGTCCGAGCCACACAAGTCACCCCATCTTGGATTCCCCTAGGTCTCTAGTTTTCAGAAATGCACAGGTTTGGTAGGTTTCCCTAGGTGGCGGCTGAGCTACAGGCCAAAATCTACAGGTAGGCACTTTGCAAAAAACACCTCTGTTTTCCTTAAAAAATTTGGCTGTGTCCACGTTGCTCTTTGGGGCGTTTCCTGTCGCGGGCGCTAGGCCTACCCACACAAGTGAGGTATCATTTTTATTGTGAGACGTGGGGGGAACGCTGGGTGGAAGGAAATTTGGTGCTCCTCTCAGATTCCAGAACTTTCTGCTACAGAAATGTGAGGAACATGTGTTTTTTTAGCCAAATTTTGAGGTTTGCAAAGGATTCTGGGTAACAGAACCTGGTCCGAGCCACACAAGTCACCCCATCTTGGATTCCTCTAGGTCTCTAGTTTTCAGAAATGCACAGGTTTGGTAGGTTTCCCTAGGTGGCGGCTGAGCTACAGGCCAAACTCTACAGGTAGGCACTTTGCAAAAAACACCTCTGTTTTCCTTCAAAAATTTGGCTGTGTCCACGTTGCTCTTTGGGGCGTTTCCTGTCGCGGGCGCTAGGCCTACCCACACAAGTGAGGTATCATTTTTATTGTGAGACGTGGGGGGAACGCTGGGTGGAAGGAAATTTGGTGCTCCTCTCAGATTCCAGAACTTTTTGCTACAGAAATGTGAGGAACATGTGTTTTTTTAGCCAAATTTTGAGGTTTGCAAAGGATTCTGGGTAACAGAACCTGGTCCGAGCCACACAAGTCACCCTATCTTGGATTCCCCTAGGTCTCTAGTTTTCAGAAATGCACAGGTTTGGTAGGTTTCCCTAGGTGGCGGCTGAGCTACAGGCCAAAATCTACAGGTAGGCACTTTGCAAAAAACACCTCTGCTTTCCTTAAAAAATGTGGCTGTGTCCACGTTGCGCTTTGGGGCGTTTCCTGTCGCGGGCGCTAGGCCTACACACACAAGTGAGGTATCATTTTTATCGGGAGACGTGGGGGAACGCTGGGTGGAAGGAAATTTGTGGCTCCTCTCAGATTCCAGAACTTTCTGCCACAGAAATGTGAGGAACATGTGTTTGTTTAGCCAAATTTTGAGGTTTGCAAAGGATTCTGGGTAACAGAACCTGGTCCGGGCCACACAAGTCACCCCATCTTGGATTCCCCTAGGTCTCTAGTTTTCAAAAATGCGCTGGTTTGGTAGGTTTCCCCAGGTGCCGGCTGAGCTAGAGGCCAAAATCTACAGGTAGGCACTGTTTTCTATAAAAATATTTGATGTGTCCACGTTGTGTTTTGGGCCGTTTCCTGTTGTGAGCGCTAGGCCTACCCACACAAGTGAGGTATCATTTTTATCGGGAGACGTTGGGGAACACTGGGTAGAAGGAAATTTGTGGCTCCTCTCAAATTCCAGAACTTTCTGCCACAGAAATGTGAGGAACATGTGTTTTTTTAGCCAAATTTTGAGGTTTGCAAAGGATTCTGGGTAACAGAACCTGGTCCGAGCCACACAAGTCACCCCATCTTGGATTCCCCTAGGTCTCTAGTTTTCAGAAATGCACAGGTTTGGTAGGTTTCCCTAGGTGGCGGCTGAGCTACAGGCCAAACTCTACAGGTAGGCACTTTGCAAAAACCACCTCTGTTTTCCTTCAAAAATTTGGCAGTGTCCACGTTGCGCTTTGGGGCGTTTCCTGTCGCGGGCGCTAGGCCTACCCACACGTGAGGTATCATTTTTATCCTGAGACGTGGGGGAACGCTGGGTGGAAGAACATTTGTGGCTCCTCTCAGATTCCAGAACTTTCTGCCACAGAAATGTGAGGAACATGTGTTTTTTTAGCCAAATTTTGAGGTTTGCAAAGGATTCTGGGTAACAGAACCTGGTCCGAGCCACACAAGTCACCCCATCTTGGATTCCCCTAGGTCTCTAGTTTTCAGAAATGCACAGGTTTGGTAGGTTTCCCTAGGTGGCGGCTGAGCTACAGGCCAAAATCTACAGGTAGGCACTTTGCAAAAAACACCTCTGTTTCCTTAAAAAATTTGGCTGTGTCCACGTTGCGCTTTGGGGCGTTTCCTGTCGCGGGCGCTAGGCCTACCCACACAAGTGAGGTATCATTTTTATCGGGAGACGTGGGCGAACGCTGGGTGGAAGGAAATTTGTGGCTCCTCTCAGATTCCAGAACTTTCTGCCACAGAAATGTGAGGAACATGTGTTTTTTTAGCCAAATTTTGAGGTTTGCAAAGGATTCTGGGTAACAGAACCTGGTCCGGGCCACACAAGTCACCCCATCTTGGATTCCCCTAGGTCTGTAGTTTTCAGAAATGCACAGGTTTGGTAGGTTTCCCTAGGTGGCGGCTGAGCTACAGGCCAAAATCTACAGGTAGGCACTTTGCAAAAAACACCTCTGTTTTCCTTCAAAAATTTGGCTGTGTCCACGTTGCGCTTTGGGGCGTTTCATGTCGCGGGCGCTAGGCCTACCCACACGTGAGGTATCATTTTTATCCTGAGACGTGGGGGAACGCTGGGTGGAAGAACATTTGTGGCTCCTCTCAGATTCCAGAACTTTCTGCCACAGAAATGTGAGGAACATGTGTTTTTTTAGCCAAATTTTGAGGTTTGCAAAGGATTCTGGGTAACAGAACCTGGTCCGAGCCACACAAGTCACATCATCTTGGATTCCCCTAGGTCTCTAGTTTTCAGAAATGCACAGGTTTGGTAGGTTTCCCTAGGTGGCGGCTGAGCTACAGGCCAAAATCTACAGGTAGGCACTTTGCAAAAAACACCTCTGTTTTCCTTCAAAAATGTGGCTGTGTCCACGTTGCGCTTTGGGGCGTTTCCTGTCGCGGGCGCTAGGCCTACACACACAAGTGAGGTATCATTGTTATCGGGAGACATGGGGGAACGCTGGGTGGAAGGAAATTTGTGGCTCCTCTCAGATTCCAGAACTTTCTGCCACAGAAATGTGAGGAACATGTGTTTTTTTAGCCAAATTTTGAGGTTTGCAAAGGATACTGGGTAACAGAACCTGGTCCGAGCCACACAAGTCACCCCATCTTGGATTCCCCTAGGTCTCTAGTTTTCAGAAATGCACAGGTTTGGTAGGTTTCCCTAGGTGGCGGCTGAGCTACAGGCCAAAATCTACAGGTAGGCACTTTGCAAAAAACACCTCTGTTTTCCTTAAAAAATTTGGCTGTGTCCACGTTGCGCTTTGGGGCGTTTCCTGTCGCGGGCGCTAGGCCTACCCACACAAGTGAGGTATCATTTTTATCGGGAGACGTGGGGGAACGCTGGGTGGAAGGAAATTTGTGGCTCCTCTCAGATTCCAGAACTTTCTGCCACAGAAATGTGAGGAACATGTGTTTTTTAGCCAAATTTTGAGGTTTGCAAAGGATTCTGGGTAACAGAACCTGGTCCGGGCCACACAAGTCACCCCATCTTGGATTCCCCTAGGTCTGTAGTTTTTAGAAATGCACAGGTTTGGTAGGTTTCCCTAGGTGGCGGCTGAGCTACAGGCCAAAATCTACAGGTAGGCACTTTGCAAAAAACACCTCTGTTTTACTTCAAAAATTGGGCTGTGTCCACGTTGCGCTTTGGGGCGTTTCATGTCGCGGGCGCTAGGCCTACCCACACAAGTGAGGTATCATTTTTATCGGGAGACGTGGGGGAACGCTGGGTGGAAGGAAATTTGTGGCTCCTCTCAGATTCCAGAACTTTCTGCCACAGAAATGTGAGGAACATGTGTTTTTTTAGCCAAATTTTGAGGTTTGCAAAGGATTCTGGGTAACAGAACCTGGTCCGAGCCACACAAGTCACCCCATCTTGGATTCCTCTAGGTCTCTAGTTTTCAGAAATGCGCTGGTTTGGTAGGTTTCCCCAGGTGCCGGCTGAGCTAGAGGCCAAAATCTACAGGTAGGCACTGTTTTCTATGAAAATATTTGATGTGTCCATGTTGTGTTTTGGGCCGTTTCCTGTTGTGAGCGCTAGGCCTACCCACACAAGTGAGGTATCATTTTTATCGGGAGACGTGGGGGAACGCTGGGTAGAAGGAAATTTGTGGCTCCTCTCAGATTCCAGAACTTTCTGCCACAGAAATGTGAGGAACATGTGTTTTTTTAGCCAAATTTTGAGGTTTGCAAAGGATTCTGGGTAACAGAACCTGGTCCGAGCCACACTAGTCACCCCATCTTGGATTCCCCTAGGTCTCTAGTTTTCAGAAATGCACAGGTTTGGTAGGTTTCCCTAGGTGGCGGCTGAGCTACAAGCCAAAATCTACAGGTAGGCACTTTGCAAAAAACACCTCTGTTTTCCTTAAAAAATTTGGCTGTGTCCACGTTGCGCTTTGGGGCGTTTCCTGTCGCGGGCGCTAGGCCTACCCACACAAGTGAGGTATCATTTTTATCGGGAGACGTGGGGGAACGCTGGGTGGAAGGAAATTTGTTTCTCCTCTCAGATTCCAGAACTTTCTGCCACAGAAATGTGAGGAACATGTGTTTTTTTAGCCAAATTTTGAGGTTTGCAAAGGATTCTGGGTAACAGAACCTGGTCCGAGCCACACAAGTCACCCCATCTTGGATTCCCCTAGGTCTCTAGTTTTCAGAAATGCACAGGTTTGGTAGGTTTCCCTAGGTGGCGGCTGACAAACAGGCCAAACTCTACAGGTAGGCACTTTGCAAAAAACACCTCTGTTTTCCTTCAAAAATTTGGCTGTGTCCACGTTGCGCCTTGGGGCGTTTCCTGTCGCGGGCGCTAGGCCTACCCACACAAGTGAAGTATCATTTTTATCGTGAGACGTGGGGGAACGCTGGGGGGAAGAAAATTTGTGGCTCCTCTCAGATTCCAGAACTTTCTGCCACAGAAATGTGAGGAACATGTGTTTTTTTAGCCAAATTTTGAGGTTTGCAAAGGATTCTGGGTAACAGAACCTGGTCCGAGCCACACAAGTCACCACATCTTGGATTCCCCTAGGTCTCTAGTTTTCAGAAATGCACAGGTTTGGTAGGTTTCCCTAGGTGGCGGCTGAGCTACAGGCCAAAATCTACAGGTAGGCACTTTGCAAAAAACACCTCTGTTTTCCTTCAAAAATTTGGCTGTGTCCACGTTGCGCTTTGGGGCGTTTCCTGTCGCGGGCGCTAGGCCTACACACACAAGTGAGGTATCATTTTTATCGGGAGACGTGGGGGAACGCTGGGTGGAAGGAAATGTGTGGCTCCGCTCAGATTCCAGAACTTTCTGCCACAGAAAAGTGAGGAACGTGTTTTTTTAGCCAAATTGTGATGTTTGCAAAAGATTCTGGGTAACAGAACCTGGTCCGAGCCACACAAGTCACCCCATCTTGGATTCCCCTAGGTCTCTAGTTTTCAGAAATGCACAGGTTTGGTAGGTTTCCCTAGGTGGCGGCTGAGCTACAGGCCAAAATCTACAGGTAGGCACTTTGCAAAAAACACCTCTGTTTTCCTTAAAAAATGTGGCTGTGTCCACGTTGCGCTTTGGGGCGTTTCCTGTCGCGGGCGCTAGGCCTACACACACAAGTGAGGTATCATTTTTATCGGGAGACGTGGGGGAACGCTGGGTGGAAGGAAATTTGTGGCTCCTCTCAGATTCCAGAACTTTCTGCCACAGAAATGTGAGGAACATGTGTTTGTTTAGCCAAATTTTGAGGTTTGCAAAGGATTCTGGGTAACAGAACCTGGTCCGGGCCACACAAGTCACCCCATCTTGGATTCCCCTAGGTCTCTAGTTTTCAAAAATGCGCTGGTTTGGTAGGTTTCCCCAGGTGCCGGCTGAGCTAGAGGCCAAAATCTACAGGTAGGCACTGTTTTCTATAAAAATATTTGATGTGTCCACGTTGTGTTTTGGGCCGTTTCCTGTTGTGAGCGCTAGGCCTACCCACACAAGTGAGGTATCATTTTTATCGGGAGACGTTGGGGAACACTGGGTAGAAGGAAATTTGTGGCTCCTCTCAAATTCCAGAACTTTCTGCCACAGAAATGTGAGGAACATGTGTTTTTTTAGCCAAATTTTGAGGTTTGCAAAGGATTCTGGGTAACAGAACCTGGTCCGAGCCACACAAGTCACCCCATCTTGGATTCCCCTAGGTCTCTAGTTTTCAGAAATGCACAGGTTTGGTAGGTTTCCCTAGGTGGCGGCTGAGCTACAGGCCAAACTCTACAGGTAGGCACTTTGCAAAAAACACCTCTGTTTTCCTTCAAAAATTTGGCAGTGTCCACGTTGCGCTTTGGGGCGTTTCCTGTCGCGGGCGCTAGGCCTACCCACACGTGAGGTATCATTTTTATCCTGAGACGTGGGGGAACGCTGGGTGGAAGAACATTTGTGGCTCCTCTCAGATTCCAGAACTTTCTGCCACAGAAATGTGAGGAACATGTGTTTTTTTAGCCAAATTTTGAGGTTTGCAAAGGATTCTGGGTAACAGAACCTGGTCCGAGCCACACAAGTCACCCCATCTTGGATTCCCCTAGGTCTCTAGTTTTCAGAAATGCACAGGTTTGGTAGGTTTCCCTAGGTGGCGGCTGAGCTACAGGCCAAAATCTACAGGTAGGCACTTTGCAAAAAACACCTCTGTTTTCCTTCAAAAATGTGGCTGTGTCCACGTTGCGCTTTGGGGCGTTTCCTGTCGCGGGCGCTAGGCCTACACACACAAGTGAGGTATCATTGTTATCGGGAGACATGGGGGAACGCTGGGTGGAAGGAAATTTGTGGCTCCTCTCAGATTCCAGAACTTTCTGCCACAGAAATGTGAGGAACATGTGTTTTTTTAGCCAAATTTTGAGGTTTGCAAAGGATACTGGGTAACAGAACCTGGTCCGAGCCACACAAGTCACCCCATCTTGGATTCCCCTAGGTCTCTAGTTTTCAGAAATGCACAGGTTTGGTAGGTTTCCCTAGGTGGCGGCTGAGCTACAGGCCAAAATCTACAGGTAGGCACTTTGCAAAAAACACGTCTGTTTTCCTTAAAAAATTTGGCTGTGTCCACGTTGCGCTTTGGGGCGTTTCCTGTCGCGGGCGCTAGGCCTACCCACACAAGTGAGGTATCATTTTTATCGGGAGACGTGGGCGAACGCTGGGTGGAAGGAAATTTGTGGCTCCTCTCAGATTCCAGAACTTTCTGCCACAGAAATGTGAGGAACATGTGTTTTTTTAGCCAAATTTTGAGGTTTGCAAAGGATTCTGGGTAACAGAACCTGGTCCGGGCCACACAAGTCACCCCATCTTGGATTCCCCTAGGTCTGTAGTTTTCAGAAATGCACAGGTTTGGTAGGTTTCCCTAGGTGGCGGCTGAGCTACAGGCCAAAATCTACAGGTAGGCACTTTGCAAAAAACACCTCTGTTTTCCTTCAAAAATTTGGCTGTGTCCACGTTGCGCTTTGGGGCGTTTCATGTCGCGGGCGCTAGGCCTACCCACACGTGAGGTATCATTTTTATCCTGAGACGTGGGGGAACGCTGGGTGGAAGAACATTTGTGGCTCCTCTCAGATTCCAGAACTTTCTGCCACAGAAATGTGAGGAACATGTGTTTTTTTAGCCAAATTTTGAGGTTTGCAAAGGATTCTGGGTAACAGAACCTGGTCCGAGCCACACAAGTCACACCATCTTGGATTCCCCTAGGTCTCTAGTTTTCAGAAATGCACAGGTTTGGTAGGTTTCCCTAGGTGGCGGCTGAGCTACAGGCCAAAATCTACAGGTAGGCACTTTGCAAAAAACACCTCTGTTTTCCTTCAAAAATGTGGCTGTGTCCACGTTGCGCTTTGGGGCGTTTCCTGTCGCGGGCGCTAGGCCTACACACACAAGTGAGGTATCATTTTTATCGGGAGACGTGGGGGAACGCTGGGTGGAAGGAAATGTGTGGCTCCTCTCAGATTCCAGAACTTTCTGCCACAGAAATGTGAGGAACATGTGTTTTTTTAGCCAAATTTTGATGTTTGCAAAGGATTCTGGGTAACAGAACCTGGTCCGAGCCACACAAGTCACCCCATCTTGGATTCCCCTAGGTCTCTAGTTTTCAGAAATGCACAGGTTTGGTAGGTTTCCCTAGGTGGCGGCTGAGCTACAGGCCAAAATCTACAGGTAGGCACTTTGCAAAAAACACCTCTGTTTTCCTTAAAAAATTTGGCTGTGTCCACGTTGCGCTTTGGGGCGTTTCCTGTCGCGCGCGCTAGGCCTACCCACACAAGTGAGGTATCATTTTTATCGGGAGACGTGGGTGAACGCTGGGTGGAAGGAAATTTGTGGCTCCTCTCAGATTCCAGAACTTTCTGCCACAGAAATGTGAGGAAAATGGGTTTTTTTAGCCAAATTTTGAGGTTTCCAAAGGATTCTGGGTAACAGAACCTGGTCCGGGCCACACAAGTCACCCCATCTTGGATTCCCCTAGGTCTGTAGTTTTCAGAAATGCACAGGTTTGGTAGGTTTCCCTAGGTGGCGGCTGAGCTACAGGCCAAAATCTACAGGTAGGCACTTTGCAAAAAACACCTCTGTTTTCCTTCAAAAATTTGGCTGTGTCCACGTTGCGCTTTGGGGCGTTTCCTGTTGCGGGCGCTAGGCCTACCCACACAAGTGAGGTATCATTTTTATCGGGAGACGTGGGGGAACGCTGGGTAGAAGGAAATTTGTGGCTCCTCTCAGATTCCAGAACTTTCTGCCACAGAAATGTGAGGAACATGTGTTTTTTTAGCCAAATTCTGAGGTTTGCAAAGGATTCTGGGTAACAGAACCTGGTCCGAGCCACACAAGTCACCCCATCTTGGATTCCCCTAGGTCTCTAGTTTTCAGAAATGCACAGGTTTGGTAGGTTTCCCTAGGTGGCGGCTGAGCTACAGGCCAAAATCTACAGGTAGTCACTTTGCAAAAAACACCTCTGTTTTCCTTAAAAAATTTGGTTGTGTCCACGTTGCGCTTTGGGGCGTTTCCTGTCGCGGGCGCTAGGCCTACCCACACAAGTGAGGTATCATTTTTATCGGGAGACGTGGGGGAATGCTGGGTGGAAGGAAATTTGTGGCTCCTCTCAGATTCCAGAACTTTCTGCCACAGAAATGTGAGGAACATGTGTTTTTTTAGCCAAATTTTGAGGTTTGCAAAGGATTCTGGGTAACAGAACCTGGTCCGGGCCACACAAGTCACCCCATCTTGGATTCCCCTAGGTCTCTAGTTTTCAAAAATGTGCTGGATTGGTAGGTTTCCCCAGGTGCCGGTTGAGCTAGAGGCCAAAATCTACAGGTAGGCACTGTTTTCTATGAAAAAATTTGATGTGTCTACGTTGTGTTTTGGGCCGTTTCCTGTTGTGAGCGCTAGGCCTACCCACACAAGTGAGGTATCATTTTTATCGGGAGACGTGGGGGAACGCTGGGTGGAAGGAAATTTGTGGCTCCTCTCAGATTCCAGAATATTCTGCCACAGAAATGTGAGGAACATGTGTTTTTTTAGCCAAATTTTGAGGTTTGCAAAGGATTCTGGGTAACAGAACCTGGTCCGAGCCACACAAGTCACCCCATCTTGGATTCCCCTAGGTCTCTAGTTTTCAGAAATGCACAGGTTTGGTAGGTTTCCCTAGGTGGCGGCTGAGCTACAGGCCAAAATCTACAGGTAGGCACTTTGCAAAAAACACCTCTGTTTTCCTTCAAAAATGTGGCTGTGTCCACGTTGTGCTTTGGGGCGTTTCCTGTCGCGGGCGCTAGGCCTACCCACACAAGTGAGGTATCATTTTTATCGTGAGACGTGGGGGAACGCTGGGTGGAAGGAAATTTGTGGCTCCTCTCAGATTCCAGAACTTTCTGCCACAGAAATGTGAGGAACATGTGGTTTTTAGCCAAATTTTGAGGTTTGCAAAGGATTCTGGGTAACAGAACCTGGTCCGAGCCACACAAGTCACCCCATCTTGGATTCCCCTAGGTCTCTAGTTTTCAGAAATGCACAGGTTTGGTAGGTTTCCCTAGGTGGCGGCTGAGCTACAGGCCAAAATCTACAGGTAGGCACTTTGCAAAAAACACCTCTGTTTTCCTTCAAATATTTGGCTGTGTCCACGTTGCGCTTTGATGCGTTTCCTGTCGCGGGCGCTAGGCCTACCCACACAAGTGAGGTATCATTTTTATCGGGAGACGTGGGGGAACGCTGGGTGGAAGGAAATTTGTGGCTCCTCTCAGATTCTAGAACTTTCTGCCACAGAAATGTGAGGAACATGAGGTTTTTTAGCCAAATTTTGAGGTTTGCAAAGGATTCTGGGTAACAGAACCTGGTCCGAGCCATACAAGTCACCCCATCTTGGATTCCCCTAGGTCTCTAGTTTTCAGAAATGCACAGGTTTGGTAGATTTCCCTAGGTGGCGGCTGAGCTACAGGCCAAACTCTACAGGTAGGCACTTTGCAAAAAACACCTCTGTTTTCCTTCAAACATTTGGCTGTGTCCACGTTGCGCTTTGGGGCGTTTCCTGTCGCGGGCGCTAGGCCTACCCACACAAGTGAAGTATCATTTTTATCGTGAGACGTGGGGGAACGCTGGGTGGAAGGAAATTTGTGGCTCCTCTCAGATTCCAGAACTTTCTGCCACAGAAATGTGAGGAACATGTGTTTTTTTAGCCAAATTTTGAGGTTTGCAAAGGATTCTGGGTAACAGAACCTGGTCCGAGCCACACAAGTCACCCCATCTTGAATTCCCCTAGGTCTCTAGTTTTCAGAAATGCACAGGTTTGGTAGGTTTCCCTAGGTGGCGGCTGAGCTACAGGCCAAAATCTACAGGTAGGCACTTTGCAAAAAACACCTCTGTTTCCCTTCAAAAATGTGGCTGTGTCCACGTTGCGTTTTGGGGCGTTTCCTGTCGCGGGCGCTAGGCCTACACATACAAGTGAGGTATCATTTTTATCGGGAGACGTGGGAGAACGCTGGGTGGAAGGAAATGTGGGCCTCCTCTCAGATTCCAGAACTTTCTGCCACAGAAATGTGAGGAACATGTGTTTTTTTAGCCAAATTTTGATGTTTGCAAAGGATTCTGGGTAACAGAACCTGGTCCGAGCCACACAAGTCACCCCATCTTGGATTCCCCTAGGTCTCTAGTTTTCAGAAATGCACAGGTTTGGTAGGTTTCCCTAGGTGGCGGCTGAGGTACAGGCCAAAATCTACAGGTAGGCACTTTGCAAAAAACACCTCTGTTTTCCTTAAAAAATTTGGCTGTGTCCACGTTGCGCTTTGGGGCGTTTCCTGTCGCGGGCGCTAGGCCTACCCACACAAGTGAGGTATCATTTTTATCGGGAGACGTGGGTGAACGCTGGGTGGAAGGAAATTTGTGGCTCCTCTCAGATTCTAGAACTTTCTGCCACAGAAATGTGAGGATGGGTTTTTTTAGCCAAATTTTGAGGTTTGCAAAGGATTCTGGGTAACAGAACCTGGTCCGGGCCACACAAGTCACCCCATCTTGGATTCCCCTAGGTCTCTAGTTTTCAAAAATGCGCTGGTTTGGTAGGTTTCCCCAGGTGCCGGCTGAGCTAGAGGCCAAAATCTACAGGTAGGCACTGTTTTCTATGAAAATATTTGATGTGTCCACGCTGTGTTTTGGGCCGTTTCCTGTTGTGAGCGCTAGGCCTACCCACACAAGTGAGGTATCATTTTTATCGTGAGACGTGGGGGAACGCTGGCTGGAAGGAAATTTGTGGCTCCTCTCAGATTCCAGAACTTTCTGCCACAGAAATGTGAGGAACATGTGTTTGTTTAGCCAAATTTTGAGGTTTGCAAAGGATTCTGAGTAACAGAACCTGGTCCGGGCCACACAAGTCACCCCATCTTGGATTCCCCTAGGTCTCTAGTTTTCAGAAATGCACTGGTTTGGTAGGTTTCCCCAGGTGCCGGCTGAGCTAGAGGCCAAAATCTACAGGTAGGCACTGTTTTCTATGAAAATATTTGATGTGTCCACGTTGTGTTTTGGGCTGTTTCCTGTTGTGAGCGCTAGGCCTACCCACACAAGTGAGGTATAATTGTTATCGGGAGACGTGGGGGAACGCTGGGTGGAAGGAAATTTGTGGCTCCTCTCAGATTCCAGAACTTTCTGCCACAGAAATGTGAGGAACATGTGTTTTTTTAGCCAAATTTTGAGGTTTGCAAAGGATTCTGGGTAACAGAACCTGGTCCGAGCCACACAAGTCACACCATCTTGGATTCCCCTAGGTCTCTAGTTTTCAGAAATGCACAGGTTTGGTAGGTTTCCCTAGGTGGCGGCTGAGCTACAGGCCAAAATCTACAGGTAGGCACTGTTTTCTATGAAAATATTTGCTGAGTCCACGTTGTGTTTTGGGCCGTTTCCTGTTGTGAGCGCTAGGCCTACCCACACAAGTGAGGTATCATTTTTATCGGGAGATGTGGGGGAACGCTGGGTGGAAGGAAATTTGTGGCTCCTCTCAGATTCCAGAACTTTCTGCCACAGAAATGTGAGGAACATGTGTTTTTTTAGCCAAATTTTGAGGTTTGCAAAGGATTCTGGGTAACAGAACCTGGTCAGAGCTACACAAGTCACCCCATCTTGGATTCCCCTAGGTCTCTAGTTTTCAGAAATGCACAGGTTTGGTAGCTTTCCCTAGGTGGCGGCTGAGCTAGAGGCCAAAATCTACAGGTAGGCACTGTTTTCTATGAAAATATTTGATGTGTCCACGTTGTGTTTTGGGCCGTTTCCTGTTGTGAGCGCTAGGCCTACCCACACAAGTGAGGTATCATTTTTATCGGGAGACGTGGGGGAACGCTGGGTGGAAGGAAATTTGTGGCTCCTCTCAGATTCCAGAACTTTCTGCCACAGAAATGTGAGGAACATGTGTTTTTTTAGCCAAATTTTGAGGTTTGCAAAGGATTCTGGGTAACAGAACCTGGTCCGAGCCACACAAGTCACCCCATCTTGGATTCCCCTAGGTCTCTAATTTTCAGAAATGCACAGGTTTGGTAGGTTTCCCTAGGTGGCGGCTGAGCTACAGGCCAAAATCTACAGGTAGGCACTTTGCAAAAAACACCTCTGTTTTCCTTCAAAAATTTGGCTGTGTCCACGTTGCGCTTTGGGGCGTTTCCTGTCGCGGGCGCTAGGCCTACCCACACAAGTGAGGTATCATTTTTATCGGGAGACGTGGGGGAACGCTGGGTGAAAGGAAATTTGTGTCTCCTCTCAGATTCCAGATCTTTCTGCCACAGAAATGTGAGGAACATGTGTTTTTTTATCCAAATTTTGAGGTTGCAAAGGATTCTGGGTAACAGAACCTGGTCCGAGCCACACAAGTCACCCCATCTTGGATTCCCCTAGGTCTCTAGTTTTCAGAAATGCACAGGTTTGGTAGGTTTCCCTAGGTGGCGGCTGAGCTACAGGCCAAACTCTACAGGTAGGCACTTTGCAAAAAACACCTCTGTTTTCCTTCAAAAATTTGGCTGTGTCCACGTTGCGCTTTGGGGCGTTTCCTGTCGCGGGCGCTAGGCCTACCCACACAAGTGAGGTATAATTTTTATCGTGAGACGTGGGGGAACGCTGGGTGGAAGAACATTTGTGGCTCCTCTCAGATTCCAGAACTTTCTGCCACAGAAATGTGAGGAACATGTGTTTTTTTAGCCAAATTTTGAGGTTTGCAAAGGATTCTGTGTAACAGAACCTGGTCCGAGCCACACAAGTCACCCCATCTTGGATTCCCCTAGGTCTCTAGTGTTCAGAAATGCACAGGTTTGGTAGGTTTCCCTAGGTGGCGGCTGAGCTACAGGCCAAAATCTACAGGTAGGCACTTTGCAAAAAACACCTCTGTTTTCCTTCAAAAATGTGGCTGTGTCCACGTTGCGCTTTGGGGCGTTTAATGTCGCGGGCGCTAGGCCTACCCACACAAGTGAGGTATCATTTTTATCGGGAGACGTGGGGAAACTCTGGGTGGAAGGAAATTTGTGGCTCCTCTCAGATTCCAGAACTTTCTGCCACAGAAATGGGAGGAACATGTGGTTTTTTAGCCAAATTTTGAGGTTTGCAAAGGATTCTGGGTAACAGAACCTGGTCCGAGCCACACAAGTCTCCCCATCTTGGATTCCCCTAGGCCTCTAGTTTTCAGAAATGCACAGGTTTGGTAGGTTTCTCTAGGTGGCGGCTGAGCTACAGGCCAAACTCTACAGGTAGGCACTTTGCAAAAAACACCTCTGTTTTCCTTCAAAAATTTGGCTGTGTCCACGTTGCGCTTTGGGGCGTTTCCTGTCGCGGGCGCTAGGCCTACCCACACAAGTGAGGTATCATTTTTATCGTGAGACGTGGGGGAACGCTGGGTGGAAGGAAATTTGTGGCTCCTCTCAGATTCCAGAACTTTCTGCCACAGAAATGTGAGGAACATGTGTTTTTTTAGCCAAATTTTGAGGTTTGCAAAGGATTCTGGGTAACAGAACCTGGTCCGAGCCACACAAGTTACCCCATCTTGGATTCCCCTAGGTCTCTAGTTTTCAGAAATGCACAGGTTTGGTAGGTTTCCCTAGGTGGCGGCTGAGCTAAAGGCCAAAATTTGCAGGTAGGCACTTTGCAAAAAACACCTGTTTTCCTTCAAAAATTTGGCTGTGTCCACGTTGCGCTTTGGGGCGTTTCCTGTCGCGGGCGCTAGGCCTACCCACACAAGTGAGGTATCATTTTTATCGGGAGACGTGGGGGAACGCTGGGTCGAAGGAAATTTGTGGCTCCTCTCAGATTCCAGAACTTTCTGCCACAGAAATGTGAGAAACATGTGTTTTTTTAGCCAAATTTTGAGGTTTGCAAAGAATTCTGGGTAACAGAACCTGGTCCGAGCCACACAAGTTACCCCATCTTGGATTCCCCTAGGTCTCTAGTTTTCAGAAATGCACAGGTTTGGTAGGTTTCCCTAGGTGGCGGCTGAGCTACAGGCCAAAATCTACAGGTAGGCACTTTGCAAAAAACACCTCTGTTTTCCTTCAAAGATTTGGCTGTGTCCACGTTGTGCTTTGGGGCGTTTCCTGTCGTGGGCGCTAGGCCTACCCACACAAGTGAGGTATCATTTTTATCGGGAGACGTGGGGGGAACTCTGGGTGGAAGGAAATTTGTGGCTCCTCTCAGATTCCAGAACTTTCTGCCACAGAAATGTGAGGAACATGTGTTTTTTTAGCCAAATTTTGAGGTTTGCAAAGGATTCTGGGTAACAGAACCTGGTCCGAGCCACACAAGTCACCCCATCTTGGATTCCTCTAGGTCTCTAGTTTTCAGAAATGCACAGGTTTGGTAGGTTTCCCTAGGTGGCGGCTGAGCTACAGGCCAAACTCTACAGGTAGGCACTTTGCAAAAAACACCTCTGTTTTCCTTCAAAAATGTGGCTGTGTCCACGTTGCGCTTTGGGGCGTTTCCTGTCGCGGGCGCTAGGCCTACACACACAAGTGAGGTATCATTTTTATCGGGAGACGTGGGGGAACGCTGGGTGGAAGGAAATTTGTGGCTCTTCTCAGATTCCAGAACTTTCTGCCACAGAAATGTGAGGAACATGTGTTTTTTTAGCCAAATTTTGATGTTTGCAAAGGATTCTGGGTAACAGAACCTGGTCCGAGCCACACAAGTCACCCCATCTTGGATTCCCCTAGGTCTCTAGTTTTCAGAAATGCACAGGTTTGGTAGGTTTCCCTAGGTGGCGGCTGAGCTACAGGCCAAAATCTACAGGTAGGCACTTTGCAAAAAACACCTCTGTTTTCCTTAAAAAATTTGGCTGTGTCCACGTTGCGCTTTGGGGCGTTTCCTGTCGCGGGTGCTAGGCCTACCCACACAAGTGAGGTATCATTTTTATCGGGAGACGTGGGGGAACGCTGGGTGGAAGGAAATTTGTGGCTCCTCTCCGATTCCAGAACTTTCTGCCACAGAAATGTGAGGAACATGTGTTTTTTAGCCAAATTCTGAGGTTTGAAAAGGATTCTGGGTAACAGAACCTGGTCCGAGCCACACAAGTCACCCCATCTTGGATTCCCCTAGGTCTCTAGTTTTCAGAAATGCACAGGTTTGGTAGGTTTCCCTAGGTGGCGGCTGAGCTACAGGCCAAAATCTACAGGTAGGCACTTTGCAAAAAACACCTCTGTTTTCCTTCAAAAATTTGGCTGTGTCCACGTTGCGCTTTGGGGCGTTTCCTGTCGCGGGCGCTAGGCCTACCCACACAAGTGAGGTATCATTTTTATCGGGAGACGTGGGGGAACGCTGGGTGGAAGGAAATTTGTGGCTCCTCTCAGATTCCAGAACTTTCTGCTACAGAAATGTGAGGAACATGTGTTTTATTAGCCAAATTTTGAGGTTTGCAAAGGATTCTGGGTAACAGAACCTGGTCCGAGCCACACAAGTCACCCCATCTTGGATTCCCCTAGGTCTCTAGTTTTCAGAAATGCACAGGTTTGGTAGGTTTCCGTAGGTGGCGGCTGAGCTACAGGCCAAAATCTACAGGTAGGCACTTTGCAAAAAACACCTCTGCTTTCCTTCAAAAATGTGGCTGTGTCCACATTGCGCTTTGGGGCGTTTCCTGTCGCGGGCGCTAGGCCTACACACACAAGTGAGGTATCATTTTTATCGGGAGACGTGGGGGAACGCTGGGTGGAAGGAAATTTGTGGCTCCTCTCAGATTCCAGAACTTTCTGCTACAGAAATGTGAGGAACATGTGTTTTATTAGCCAAATTTGAGGTTGGCAAAGGATTCTGGGTAACAGAACCTGGTCCGAGCCACACAAGTCACCCCATCTTGGATTCCCCTAGGTCTCTAGTTTTCAGAAATGCACAGGTTTGGTAGGTTTCCCTAGGTGGCGGCTGAGCTACAGGCCAAAATCTACAGGTAGGCACTTTGCAAAAAACACCTCTGCTTTCCTTCAAAAATGTGGCTGTGTCCACATTGCGCTTTGGGGCGTTTCCTGTCGCGGGCGCTAGGCCTACACACACAAGTGAGGTATCATTTTTATCGGGAGACGTGGGTGAACGCTGGGTGGAAGGAAATTTGTGGCTCCTCTCAGATTCCAGAACTTTCTGCCACAAAAATGTGAGGAACATGTGTTTTATTAGCCAAATTTTGAGGTTTGCAAAGGATTCTGGGTAACAGAACCTGGTCCGGGCCACACAAGTCACCCCATCTTGGATTCCCCTAGGTATCTAGTTTTCAAAAATGCGCTGGTTTGGTAGGTTTCCCCAGGTGCCGGCTGAGCTAGAGGCCAAAATCTACAGGTAGGCACTGTTTTCTATGAAAATATTTGATGTGTCCACGTTGTGTTTTGGGCCGTTTCCTGTTGTGAGCGCTAGGCCTACCCACACAAGTGAGGTATCATTTTTATCGGGAGACGTGGGGGAACGCTGGGTGGAAGGAAATTTGTGGCTCCTCTCAGATTCCAGAACTTTCTGCCACAGAAATGTGAGGAACATGTGTTTTTTTAGCCAAATTTTGAGGTTTGCAAAGGATTCTGGGTAACAGAACCTGGTCCGAGCCACACAAGTCACCCCATCTTGGATTCCCCTAGGTCTGTAGTTTTCAGAAATGCACAGGTTTGGTAGGTTTCCCTAGGTGGCGGCTGAGCTACAGGCCAAAATCTACAGGTAGGCACTTTGCAAAAAACACCTCTGTTTTCCTTCAAAAATTTGGCTGTGTCCACGTTGCGCTTTGGGGCGTTTCCTGTCGCGGGCGCTAGGCCTACCCACACAAGTGAGGTATCATTTTTATCGGGAGACGTGGGTGAACGCTGGGTGGAAGGAAATTTGTGGCTCCTCTCAGATTCCAGAACTTTCTGCCACAGAAATGTGAGGAACATGGGTTTTTTTAGCCATTTTTTGAGGTTTGGAAAGGATTCTGGGTAACAGAACCTGGTCCGGGCCACACAAGTCACCCCATCTTGGATTCCCCTAGGTCTGTAGTTTTCAGAAATGCACAGGTTTGGTAGGTTTCCCTAGGTGGCGGCTGAGCTACAGGCCAAAATCTACAGGTAGGCACTTTGCAAAAAACACCTCTGTTTTCCTTCAAAAATTTGGCTGTGTCCACGTTGCGCTTTGGGGCGTTTCCTGTCGCGGGTGCTAGGCCTACCCACACAAGTGAGGTATCATTTTTATCGGGAGACGTGGGGGAACGCTGGGTGGAAGGAAATTTGTGGCTCCTCTCCGATTCCAGAACTTTCTGCCACAGAAATGTGAGGAACATGTGTTTTTTTAGCCAAATTCTGAGGTTTGCAAAGGATTCTGGGTAACAGAACCTGGTCCGAGCCACACAAGTCACCCATCTTGGATTCCCCTAGGTCTCTAGTTTTCAGAAATGCACAGGTTTGGTAGGTTTCCCTAGGTGGCGGCTGAGCTACAGGCCAAAATCTACAGGTAGGCACTTTGCAAAAAACACCTCTGTTTTCCTTCAAAAATTTGGCTGTGTCCACGTTGCGCTTTGGGGCGTTTCCTGTCACGGGCGCTAGGCCTACCCACACAAGTGAGGTATCATTTTTATCGGGAGACGTGGGGGAACGCTGGGTGGAAGGAAATTTGTGGCTCCTCTCAGATTCCAGAACTTTCTGCTACAGAAATGTGAGGAACATGTGTTTTATTAGCCAAATTTTGAGGTTTGCAAAGGATTCTGGGTAACAGAACCTGGTCCGAGCCACACAAGTCACCCCATCTTGGATTCCCCTAGGTCTCTAGTTTTCAGAAATGCACAGGTTTGGTAGGTTTCCCTAGGTGGCGGCTGAGCTACAGGCCAAAATCTACAGGTAGGCACTTTGCAAAAAACACCTCTGTTTTCCTTCAAAAATGTGGCTGTGTCCACGTTGCGCTTTGGGGCGTTTCCTGTCACGGGCGCTAGGCCTACCCACACAAGTGAGGTATCATTTTTATCGGGAGACGTGGGGGAACGCTGGGTGGAAGGAAATTTGTGGCTCCTCTCAGATTCCAGAACTTTCTGCCACAGAAATGTGAGGAACATGGGTTTTTTTAGCCATATTTTGAGGTTTGGAAAGGATTCTGGGTAACAGAACCTGGTCCGGGCCACACAAGTCACCCCATCTTGGATTCCCCTAGGTCTGTAGTTTTCAGAAATGCACAGGTTTGGTAGGTTTCCCTAGGTGGCGGCTGAGCTACAGGCCAAAATCTACAGGTAGGCACTTTGCAAAAAACACCTCTGTTTTCCTTCAAAAATTTGGCTGTGTCCACGTTGCGCTTTGGGGCGTTTCCCATCGCGGGTGCTAGGCCTACCCACACAAGTGAGGTATCATTTTTATCGGGAGACGTGGGGGAACGCTGGGTGGAAGGAAATTTGTGGCTCCTCTCCGATTCCAGAACTTTCTGCCACAGAAATGTGAGGAACATGTGTTTTTTTAGCCAAATTCTGAGGTTTGCAAAGGATTCTGGGTAACAGAACCTGGTCCGAGCCACACAAGTCACCCATCTTGGATTCCCCTAGGTCTCTAGTTTTCAGAAATGCACAGGTTTGGTAGGTTTCCCTAGGTGGCGGCTGAGCTACAGGCCAAAATCTACAGGTAGGCACTTTGCAAAAAACACCTCTGTTTTCCTTCAAAAATGTGGCTGTGTCCACGTTGCGCTTTGGGGCGTTTCCTGTCACGGGCGCTAGGCCTACCCACACAAGTGAGGTATCATTTTTATCGGGAGACGTGGGGGAACGCTGGGTGGAAGGAAATTTGTGGCTCCTCTCAGATTCCAGAACTTTCTGCTACAGAAATGTGAGGAACATGTGTTTTATTAGCCAAATTTTGAGGTTTGCAAAGGATTCTGGGTAACAGAACCTGGTCCGAGCCACACAAGTCACCCCATCTTGGATTCCCCTAGGTCTCTAGTTTTCAGAAATGCACAGGTTTGGTAGGTTTCCCTAGGTGGCGGCTGAGCTACAGGCCAAAATCTACAGGTAGGCACTTTGCAAAAAACACCTCTGCTTTCCTTCAAAAATGTGGCTGTGTCCACGTTGCGCTTTGGGGCGTTTCCTGTCGCGGGCGCTAGGCCTACACACACAAGTGAGGTATCATTTTTATCGGGAGACGTGGGGGAACGCTGGGTGGAAGGAAATTTGTGGCTCCTCTCAGATTCCAGAACTTTCTGCTACAGAAATGTGAGGAACATGTGTTTTTTTAGCCAAATTTTGAGGTTTGCAAAGGATTCTGGGTAACAGAACCTGGTCCGAGCCACACAAGTCACCCCATCTTGGATTCCCCTAGGTCTCTAGTTTTCAGAAATGCACAGGTTTGGTAGGTTTCCCTAGGTGGCGGCTGAGCTACAGGCCAAAATCTACAGGTAGGCACTTTGCAAAAAACACCTCTGCTTTCCTTCAAAAATGTGGCTGTGTCCACGTTGCGCTTTGGGGCGTTTCCTGTCGCGGGCGCTAGGCCTACACACACAAGTGAGGTATCATTTTTATCGGGAGACGTGGGGGAACGCTGGGTGGAAGGAAATTTGTGGCTCCTCTCAGATTCCAGAACTTTCTGCCACAGAAATGTGAGGAACATGTGTTTGTTTAGCCAAATTTTGAGGTTTGCAAAGGATTCTGGGTAACAGAACCTGGTCCGGGCCACACAAGTCACCCCATCTTGGATTCCCCTAGGTCTCTAGTTTTCAAAAATGTGCTGGTTTGGTAGGTTTCCCCAGGTGCCGGCTGAGCTAGAGGCCAAAATCTACAGGTAGGCACTGTTTTCTATGAAAATATTTGATGTGTCCACTTTGTGTTTTGGGCCGTTTCCTGTTGTGAGCGCTAGGCCTACCCACACAAGTGAGGTATCATTTTTATCGGGAGACGTGGGGGAACGCTGGGTGGAAGGAAATTTGTGGCTCCTCTCAGATTCCAGAACTTTCTGCCACAGAATTGTGAGGAACATGTGTTTTTTTAGCCAAATTTTGAGGTTTGCAAAGGATTCTGGGTAACAGAACCTGGTCCGAGCCACACAAGTCACCCCATCTTGGATTCCCCTAGGTCTCTAGATTTCAGAAATGCACAGGTTTGGTAGGTTTCCCTTGGTGGCGGCTGAGCTACAGGCCAAAATCTACAGATAGGCACTTTGCAAAAAACACCTCTGTTTTCCTTAAAAAATTTGGCTGTGTCCACGTTGCGCTTTGGGGCGTTTCCTGTCGCGGGCGCTAGGCCTACCCACACAAGTGAGGTATCATTTTTATCGGGAGACGTGGGGGAACGATGGGTGGAAGGAAATTTGTGGCTCCTCTCAGATTCCAGAACTTTCTGCCACAGAAATGTGAGGAACATGGGTTTTTTTAGCCATATTTTGAGGTTTGCAAAGGATTCTGGGTAACAGAACCTGGTCCGGGACACACGTCACCCCATCTTGGATTCCCCTAGGTCTGTAGTTTTCAGAAATGCACAGGTTTGGTAGGTTTCCCTAGGTGGCGGCTGAGCTACAGGCCAAAATCTACAGGTAGGCACGTTTGCAAAAAACACCTCTGTTTTCCTTCAAAAATTTGTCTGTGTCCACGTTGCGCTTTGGGGCGTTTCCTGTCGCGGGTGCTAGGCCTACCCACACAAGTGAGGTATCATTTTTATCGGGAGACGTGGGGGAACGCTGGGTGGAAGGAAATTTGTGGCTCCTCTCAGATTCCAGAACTTTCTGCCACAGAAATGTGAGGAACATGGGTTTTTTTAGCCATATTTTGAGGTTTGGAAAGGATTCTGGGTAACAGAACCTGGTCCGGGCCACACAAGTCACCCCATCTTGGATTCCCCTAGGTCTGTAGTTTTCAGAAATGCACAGGTTTGGTAGGTTTCCCTAGGTGGCGGCTGAGCTACAGGCCAAAATCTACAGGTAGGCACTTTGCAAAAAACACCTCTGTTTTCCTTCAAAAATTTGGCTGTGTCCACGTTGCGCTTTGGGGCGTTTCCTGTCGCGGGTGCTAGGCCTACCCACACAAGTGAGGTATCATTTTTATCGGGAGACGTGGGGGAACGCTGGGTGGAAGGAAATTTGTGGCTCCTCTCAGATTCCAGAACTTTCTGCCACAGAAATGTGAGGAACATGTGTTTTTTTAGCCAAATTCTGAGGTTTGCAAAGGATTCTGGGTAACAGAACCTGGTCCGAGCCACACAAGTCACCCATCTTGGATTCCCCTAGGTCTCTAGTTTTCAGAAATGCACAGGTTTGGTAGGTTTCCCTAGGTGGCGGCTGAGCTACAGGCCAAAATCTACAGGTAGGCACTTTGCAAAAAACACCTCTGTTTTCCTTCAAAAATGTGGCTGTGTCCACGTTGCGCTTTGGGGCGTTTCCTGTCACGGGCGCTAGGCCTACCCACACAAGTGAGGTATCATTTTTATCGGGAGACGTGGGGGAACGCTGGGTGGAAGGAAATTTGTGGCTCCTCTCAGATTCCAGAACTTTCTGCTACAGAAATGTGAGGAACATGTGTTTTATTAGCCAAATTTTGAGGTTTGCAAAGGATTCTGGGTAACAGAACCTGGTCCGAGCCACACAAGTCACCCCATCTTGGATTCCCCTAGGTCTCTAGTTTTCAGAAATGCACAGGTTTGGTAGGTTTCCCTAGGTGGCGGCTGAGCTACAGGCCAAAATCTACAGGTAGGCACTTTGCAAAAAACACCTCTGCTTTCCTTCAAAAATGTGGCTGTGTCCACGTTGCGCTTTGGGGCGTTTCCTGTCGCGGGCGCTAGGCCTACACACACAAGTGAGGTATCATTTTTATCGGGAGACGTGGGGGAACGCTGGGTGGAAGGAAATTTGTGGCTCCTCTCAGATTCCAGAACTTTCTGCCACAGAAATGTGAGGAACATGTGTTTGTTTAGCCAAATTTTGAGGTTTGCAAAGGATTCTGGGTAACAGAACCTGGTCCGGGCCACACAAGTCACCCCATCTTGGATTCCCCTAGGTCTCTAGTTTTCAAAAATGTGCTGGTTTGGTAGGTTTCCCCAGGTGCCGGCTGAGCTAGAGGCCAAAATCTTCAGGTAGGCACTGTTTTCTATGAAAATATTTGATGTGTCCACTTTGTGTTTTGGGCCGTTTCCTGTTGTGAGCGCTAGGCCTACCCACACAAGTGAGGTATCATTTTTATCGGGAGACGTGGGGGAACGCTGGGTGGAAGGAAATTTGTGGCTCCTCTCAGATTCCAGAACTTTCTGCCACAGAATTGTGAGGAACATGTGTTTTTTTAGCCAAATTTTGAGGTTTGCAAAGGATTCTGGGTAACAGAACCTGGTCCGAGCCACACAAGTCACCCCATCTTGGATTCCCCTAGGTCTCTAGATTTCAGAAATGCACAGGTTTGGTAGGTTTCCCTTGGTGGCGGCTGAGCTACAGGCCAAAATCTACAGATAGGCACTTTGCAAAAAACACCTCTGTTTTCCTTAAAAAATTTGGCTGTGTCCACGTTGCGCTTTGGGGCGTTTCCTGTCGCGGGCGCTAGGCCTACCCACACAAGTGAGGTATCATTTTTATCGGGAGACGTGGGGGAACGATGGGTGGAAGGAAATTTGTGGCTCCTCTCAGATTCCAGAACTTTCTGCCACAGAAATGTGAGGAACATGGGTTTTTTTAGCCATATTTTGAGGTTTGCAAAGGATTCTGGGTAACAGAACCTGGTCCGGGACACACGTCACCCCATCTTGGATTCCCCTAGGTCTGTAGTTTTCAGAAATGCACAGGTTTGGTAGGTTTCCCTAGGTGGCGGCTGAGCTACAGGCCAAAATCTACAGGTAGGCACGTTTGCAAAAAACACCTCTGTTTTCCTTCAAAAATTTGTCTGTGTCCACGTTGCGCTTTGGGGCGTTTCCTGTCGCGGGTGCTAGGCCTACCCACACAAGTGAGGTATCATTTTTATCGGGAGACGTGGGGGAACGCTGGGTGGAAGGAAATTTGTGGCTCCTCTCCGATTCCAGAACTTTCTGCCACAGAAATGTGAGGAACATGTGTTTTTTTAGCCAAATTCTGAGGTTTGCAAAGGATTCTGGGTAACAGAACCTGGTCCGAGCCACACAAGTCACCCCATCTTGGATTCCCCTAGGTCTCTAGTTTTCAGAAATGCACAGGTTTGGTAGGTTTCCCTAGGTGGCGGCTGAGCTACAGGCCAAAATCTACAGGTAGGCACTTTGCAAAAAACACCTCTGTTTTCCTTCAAAAATTTGGCTGTGTCCACGTTGCGCTTTGGGGCGTTTCCTGTCGCGGGCGCTAGGCCTACCCACACGGTATCATTTTTATCGGGAGACGTGGGGGAACGCTGGGTGGAAGGAAATTTGTGGCTCCTCTCAGATTCCAGAACTTTCTGCTACAGAAATGTGAGGAACATGTGTTTTATTAGCCAAATTTTGAGGTTTGCAAAGGATTCTGGGTAACAGAACCTGGTCCGAGCCACACAAGTCACCCCATCTTGGATTCCCCTAGGTCTCTAGTTTTCAGAAATGCACAGGTTTGGTAGGTTTCCCTAGGTGGCGGCTGAGCTACAGGCCAAAATCTACAGGTAGGCACTTTGCAAAAAATACCTCTGCTTTCCTTCAAAAATGTGGCTGTGTCCACGTTGCGCTTTGGGGCGTTTCCTGTCGCGGGCGCTAGGCCTACACACACAAGTGAGGTATCATTTTTATCGGGAGACGTGGGGGAACGCTGGGTGGAAGGAAATTTGTGGCTCCTCTCAGATTCCAGAACTTTCTGCCACAGAAATGTGAGGAACATGTGTTTGTTTAGCCAAATTTTGAGGTTTGCAAAGGATTCTGGGTAACAGAACCTGGTCCGGGCCACACAAGTCACCCCATCTTGGATTCCCCTAGGTCTCTAGTTTTCAAAAATGCGCTGGTTTGGTAGGTTTCCCCAGGTGCCGGCTGAGCTAGAGGCCAAAATCTACAGGTAGGCACTGTTTTCTATGAAAATATTTGATGTGTCCACGTTGTGTTTTGGGCCGTTTCCTGTTGTGAGCACTAGGCCTACCCACACAAGTGAGGTATCATTTTTATCGTGAGACGTGGGGGAACGCTGGGTGGAAGAAAATTTGTGGCTCCTCTCAGATTCCAGAACTTTCTGCCACAGAAATGTGAGGAACATGTGTTTTTTTAGCCAAATTTTGAGGTTTGCAAAGGATTCTGGGTAACAGAACCTGGTCCGAGCCACACAAGTCACCCCATCTTGGATTCCCCTAGGTCTCTAGTTTTCAGAAATGCACAGGTTTGGTAGGTTTCCCTAGGTGGCGGCTGAGCTACAGGCCAAAATCTACAGGTAGGCACTTTGCAAAAAACACCTCTGTTTTCCTTCAAAAATTTGGCTGTGTCCACGTTGCGCTTTGGGGCGTTTCCTGTCACGGGCGCTAGGCCTACCCACACAAGTGAGGTATCATTTTTATCGGGAGACGTGGGGGAACGCTGGGTGGAAGGAAATTTGTGGCTCCTCTCAGATTCCAGAACTTTCTGCTACAGAAATGTGAGGAACATGTGTTTTATTAGCCAAATTTTGAGGTTTGCAAAGGATTCTGGGTAACAGAACCTGGTCCGAGCCACACAAGTCACCCCATCTTGGATTCCCCTAGGTCTCTAGTTTTCAGAAATGCACAGGTTTGGTAGGTTTCCCTAGGTGGCGGCTGAGCTACAGGCCAAAATCTACAGGTAGGCACTTTGCAAAAAACACCTCTGCTTTCCTTCAAAAATGTGGCTGTGTCCACGTTGCGCTTTGGGGCGTTTCCTGTCGCGGGCGCTAGGCCTACACACACAAGTGAGGTATAATTTTTATCGGGAGACGTGGGGGAACGCTGGGTGGAAGGAAATTTGTGGCTCCTCTCAGATTCCAGAACTTTCTGCCACAGAAATGTGAGGAACATGTGTTTGTTTAGCCAAATTTTGAGGTTTGCAAAGGATTCTGGGTAACAGAACCTGGTCCGGGCCACACAAGTCACCCCATCTTGGATTCCCCTAGGTCTCTAGTTTTCAAAAATGTGCTGGTTTGGTAGGTTTCCCCAGGTGCCGGCTGAGCTAGAGGCCAAAATCTACAGGTAGGCACTGTTTTCTATGAAAATATTTGATGTGTCCACTTTGTGTTTTGGGCCGTTTCCTGTTGTGAGCGCTAGGCCTACCCACACAAGTGAGGTATCATTTTTATCGGGAGACGTGGGGGAACGCTGGGTGGAAGGAAATTTGTGGCTCCTCTCAGATTCCAGAACTTTCTGCCACAGAATTGTGAGGAACATGTGTTTTTTTAGCCAAATTTTGAGGTTTGCAAAGGATTCTGGGTAACAGAACCTGGTCCGAGCCACACAAGTCACCCCATCTTGGATTCCCCTAGGTCTCTAGATTTCAGAAATGCACAGGTTTGGTAGGTTTCCCTTGGTGGCGGCTGAGCTACAGGCCAAAATCTACAGATAGGCACTTTGCAAAAAACACCTCTGTTTTCCTTAAAAAATTTGGCTGTGTCCACGTTGCGCTTTGGGGCGTTTCCTGTCGCGGGCGCTAGGCCTACCCACACAAGTGAGGTATCATTTTTATCGGGAGACGTGGGGGAACGATGGGTGGAAGGAAATTTGTGGCTCCTCTCAGATTCCAGAACTTTCTGCCACAGAAATGTGAGGAACATGGGTTTTTTTAGCCATATTTTGAGGTTTGCAAAGGATTCTGGGTAACAGAACCTGGTCCGGGACACACGTCACCCCATCTTGGATTCCCCTAGGTCTGTAGTTTTCAGAAATGCACAGGTTTGGTAGGTTTCCCTAGGTGGCGGCTGAGCTACAGGCCAAAATCTACAGGTAGGCACGTTTGCAAAAAACACCTCTGTTTTCCTTCAAAAATTTGTCTGTGTCCACGTTGCGCTTTGGGGCGTTTCCTGTCGCGGGTGCTAGGCCTACCCACACAAGTGAGGTATCATTTTTATCGGGAGACGTGGGGGAACGCTGGGTGGAAGGAAATTTGTGGCTCCTCTCAGATTCCAGAACTTTCTGCCACAGAAATGTGAGGAACATGGGTTTTTTTAGCCATATTTTGAGGTTTGGAAAGGATTCTGGGTAACAGAACCTGGTCCGGGCCACACAAGTCACCCCATCTTGGATTCCCCTAGGTCTGTAGTTTTCAGAAATGCACAGGTTTGGTAGGTTTCCCTAGGTGGCGGCTGAGCTACAGGCCAAAATCTACAGGTAGGCACTTTGCAAAAAACACCTCTGTTTTCCTTCAAAAATTTGGCTGTGTCCACGTTGCGCTTTGGGGCGTTTCCCATCGCGGGTGCTAGGCCTACCCACACAAGTGAGGTATCATTTTTATCGGGAGACGTGGGGGAACGCTGGGTGGAAGGAAATTTGTGGCTCCTCTCCGATTCCAGAACTTTCTGCCACAGAAATGTGAGGAACATGTGTTTTTTTAGCCAAATTCTGAGGTTTGCAAAGGATTCTGGGTAACAGAACCTGGTCCGAGCCACACAAGTCACCCATCTTGGATTCCCCTAGGTCTCTAGTTTTCAGAAATGCACAGGTTTGGTAGGTTTCCCTAGGTGGCGGCTGAGCTACAGGCCAAAATCTACAGGTAGGCACTTTGCAAAAAACACCTCTGTTTTCCTTCAAAAATGTGGCTGTGTCCACGTTGCGCTTTGGGGCGTTTCCTGTCACGGGCGCTAGGCCTACCCACACAAGTGAGGTATCATTTTTATCGGGAGACGTGGGGGAACGCTGGGTGGAAGGAAATTTGTGGCTCCTCTCAGATTCCAGAACTTTCTGCTACAGAAATGTGAGGAACATGTGTTTTTTTAGCCAAATTTTGAGGTTTGCAAAGGATTCTGGGTAACAGAACCTGGTCCGAGCCACACAAGTCACCCCATCTTGGATTCCCCTAGGTCTCTAGTTTTCAGAAATGCACAGGTTTGGTAGGTTTCCCTAGGTGGCGGCTGAGCTACAGGCCAAAATCTACAGGTAGGCACTTTGCAAAAAACACCTCTGCTTTCCTTCAAAAATGTGGCTGTGTCCACGTTGCGCTTTGGGGCGTTTCCTGTCGCGGGCGCTAGGCCTACACACACAAGTGAGGTATCATTTTTATCGGGAGACGTGGGGGAACGCTGGGTGGAAGGAAATTTGTGGCTCCTCTCAGATTCCAGAACTTTCTGCTACAGAAATGTGAGGAACATGTGTTTTTTTAGCCAAATTTTGAGGTTTGCAAAGGATTCTGGGTAACAGAACCTGGTCCGAGCCACACAAGTCACCCCATCTTGGATTCCCCTAGGTCTCTAGTTTTCAGAAATGCACAGGTTTGGTAGGTTTCCCTAGGTGGCGGCTGAGCTACAGGCCAAAATCTACAGGTAGGCACTTTGCAAAAAACACCTCTGCTTTCCTTCAAAAATGTGGCTGTGTCCACGTTGCGCTTTGGGGCGTTTCCTGTCGCGGGCGCTAGGCCTACACACACAAGTGAGGTATCATTTTTATCGGGAGACGTGGGGGAACGCTGGGTGGAAGGAAATTTGTGGCTCCTCTCAGATTCCAGAACTTTCTGCCACAGAAATGTGAGGAACATGTGTTTGTTTAGCCAAATTTTGAGGTTTGCAAAGGATTCTGGGTAACAGAACCTGGTCCGGGCCACACAAGTCACCCCATCTTGGATTCCCCTAGGTCTCTAGTTTTCAAAAATGTGCTGGTTTGGTAGGTTTCCCCAGGTGCCGGCTGAGCTAGAGGCCAAAATCTACAGGTAGGCACTGTTTTCTATGAAAATATTTGATGTGTCCACTTTGTGTTTTGGGCCGTTTCCTGTTGTGAGCGCTAGGCCTACCCACACAAGTGAGGTATCATTTTTATCGGGAGACGTGGGGGAACGCTGGGTGGAAGGAAATTTGTGGCTCCTCTCAGATTCCAGAACTTTCTGCCACAGAATTGTGAGGAACATGTGTTTTTTTAGCCAAATTTTGAGGTTTGCAAAGGATTCTGGGTAACAGAACCTGGTCCGAGTCACACAAGTCACCCCATCTTGGATTCCCCTAGGTCTCTAGATTTCAGAAATGCACAGGTTTGGTAGGTTTCCCTTGGTGGCGGCTGAGCTACAGGCCAAAATCTACAGATAGGCACTTTGCAAAAAACACCTCTGTTTTCCTTAAAAAATTTGGCTGTGTCCACGTTGCGCTTTGGGGCGTTTCCTGTCGCGGGCGCTAGGCCTACCCACACAAGTGAGGTATCATTTTTATCGGGAGACGTGGGGGAACGATGGGTGGAAGGAAATTTGTGGCTCCTCTCAGATTCCAGAACTTTCTGCCACAGAAATGTGAGGAACATGGGTTTTTTTAGCCATATTTTGAGGTTTGCAAAGGATTCTGGGTAACAGAACCTGGTCCGGGACACACGTCACCCCATCTTGGATTCCCCTAGGTCTGTAGTTTTCAGAAATGCACAGGTTTGGTAGGTTTCCCTAGGTGGCGGCTGAGCTACAGGCCAAAATCTACAGGTAGGCACGTTTGCAAAAAACACCTCTGTTTTCCTTCAAAAATTTGTCTGTGTCCACGTTGCGCTTTGGGGCGTTTCCTGTCGCGGGTGCTAGGCCTACCCACACAAGTGAGGTATCATTTTTATCGGGAGACGTGGGGGAACGCTGGGTGGAAGGAAATTTGTGGCTCCTCTCAGATTCCAGAACTTTCTGCCACAGAAATGTGAGGAACATGGGTTTTTTTAGCCATATTTTGAGGTTTGGAAAGGATTCTGGGTAACAGAACCTGGTCCGGGCCACACAAGTCACCCCATCTTGGATTCCCCTAGGTCTGTAGTTTTCAGAAATGCACAGGTTTGGTAGGTTTCCCTAGGTGGCGGCTGAGCTACAGGCCAAAATCTACAGGTAGGCACTTTGCAAAAAACACCTCTGTTTTCCTTCAAAAATTTGGCTGTGTCCACGTTGCGCTTTGGGGCGTTTCCCATCGCGGGTGCTAGGCCTACCCACACAAGTGAGGTATCATTTTTATCGGGAGACGTGGGGGAACGCTGGGTGGAAGGAAATTTGTGGCTCCTCTCCGATTCCAGAACTTTCTGCCACAGAAATGTGAGGAACATGTGTTTTTTTAGCCAAATTCTGAGGTTTGCAAAGGATTCTGGGTAACAGAACCTGGTCCGAGCCACACAAGTCACCCATCTTGGATTCCCCTAGGTCTCTAGTTTTCAGAAATGCACAGGTTTGGTAGGTTTCCCTAGGTGGCGGCTGAGCTACAGGCCAAAATCTACAGGTAGGCACTTTGCAAAAAACACCTCTGTTTTCCTTCAAAAATGTGGCTGTGTCCACGTTGCGCTTTGGGGCGTTTCCTGTCACGGGCGCTAGGCCTACCCACACAAGTGAGGTATCATTTTTATCGGGAGACGTGGGGGAACGCTGGGTGGAAGGAAATTTGTGGCTCCTCTCAGATTCCAGAACTTTCTGCTACAGAAATGTGAGGAACATGTGTTTTATTAGCCAAATTTTGAGGTTTGCAAAGGATTCTGGGTAACAGAACCTGGTCCGAGCCACACAAGTCACCCCATCTTGGATTCCCCTAGGTCTCTAGTTTTCAGAAATGCACAGGTTTGGTAGGTTTCCCTAGGTGGCGGCTGAGCTACAGGCCAAAATCTACAGGTAGGCACTTTGCAAAAAACACCTCTGCTTTCCTTCAAAAATGTGGCTGTGTCCACGTTGCGCTTTGGGGCGTTTCCTGTCGCGGGCGCTAGGCCTACACACACAAGTGAGGTATCATTTTTATCGGGAGACGTGGGGGAACGCTGGGTGGAAGGAAATTTGTGGCTCCTCTCAGATTCCAGAACTTTCTGCTACAGAAATGTGAGGAACATGTGTTTTTTTAGCCAAATTTTGAGGTTTGCAAAGGATTCTGGGTAACAGAACCTGGTCCGAGCCACACAAGTCACCCCATCTTGGATTCCCCTAGGTCTCTAGTTTTCAGAAATGCACAGGTTTGGTAGGTTTCCCTAGGTGGCGGCTGAGCTACAGGCCAAAATCTACAGGTAGGCACTTTGCAAAAAACACCTCTGCTTTCCTTCAAAAATGTGGCTGTGTCCACGTTGCGCTTTGGGGCGTTTCCTGTCGCGGGCGCTAGGCCTACACACACAAGTGAGGTATCATTTTTATCGGGAGACGTGGGGGAACGCTGGGTGGAAGGAAATTTGTGGCTCCTCTCAGATTCCAGAACTTTCTGCCACAGAAATGTGAGGAACATGTGTTTGTTTAGCCAAATTTTGAGGTTTGCAAAGGATTCTGGGTAACAGAACCTGGTCCGGGCCACACAAGTCACCCCATCTTGGATTCCCCTAGGTCTCTAGTTTTCAAAAATGTGCTGGTTTGGTAGGTTTCCCCAGGTGCCGGCTGAGCTAGAGGCCAAAATCTACAGGTAGGCACTGTTTTCTATGAAAATATTTGATGTGTCCACTTTGTGTTTTGGGCCGTTTCCTGTTGTGAGCGCTAGGCCTACCCACACAAGTGAGGTATCATTTTTATCGGGAGACGTGGGGGAACGCTGGGTGGAAGGAAATTTGTGGCTCCTCTCAGATTCCAGAACTTTCTGCCACAGAATTGTGAGGAACATGTGTTTTTTTAGCCAAATTTTGAGGTTTGCAAAGGATTCTGGGTAACAGAACCTGGTCCGAGCCACACAAGTCACCCCATCTTGGATTCCCCTAGGTCTCTAGATTTCAGAAATGCACAGGTTTGGTAGGTTTCCCTTGGTGGCGGCTGAGCTACAGGCCAAAATCTACAGATAGGCACTTTGCAAAAAACACCTCTGTTTTCCTTAAAAAATTTGGCTGTGTCCACGTTGCGCTTTGGGGCGTTTCCTGTCGCGGGCGCTAGGCCTACCCACACAAGTGAGGTATCATTTTTATCGGGAGACGTGGGGGAACGATGGGTGGAAGGAAATTTGTGGCTCCTCTCAGATTCCAGAACTTTCTGCCACAGAAATGTGAGGAACATGGGTTTTTTTAGCCATATTTTGAGGTTTGCAAAGGATTCTGGGTAACAGAACCTGGTCCGGGACACACGTCACCCCATCTTGGATTCCCCTAGGTCTGTAGTTTTCAGAAATGCACAGGTTTGGTAGGTTTCCCTAGGTGGCGGCTGAGCTACAGGCCAAAATCTACAGGTAGGCACGTTTGCAAAAAACACCTCTGTTTTCCTTCAAAAATTTGTCTGTGTCCACGTTGCGCTTTGGGGCGTTTCCTGTCGCGGGTGCTAGGCCTACCCACACAAGTGAGGTATCATTTTTATCGGGAGACGTGGGGGAACGCTGGGTGGAAGGAAATTTGTGGCTCCTCTCAGATTCCAGAACTTTCTGCCACAGAAATGTGAGGAACATGGGTTTTTTTAGCCATATTTTGAGGTTTGGAAAGGATTCTGGGTAACAGAACCTGGTCCGGGCCACACAAGTCACCCCATCTTGGATTCCCCTAGGTCTGTAGTTTTCAGAAATGCACAGGTTTGGTAGGTTTCCCTAGGTGGCGGCTGAGCTACAGGCCAAAATCTACAGGTAGGCACTTTGCAAAAAACACCTCTGTTTTCCTTCAAAAATTTGGCTGTGTCCACGTTGCGCTTTGGGGCGTTTCCTGTCGCGGGTGCTAGGCCTACCCACACAAGTGAGGTATCATTTTTATCGGGAGACGTGGGGGAACGCTGGGTGGAAGGAAATTTGTGGCTCCTCTCAGATTCCAGAACTTTCTGCCACAGAAATGTGAGGAACATGTGTTTTTTTAGCCAAATTCTGAGGTTTGCAAAGGATTCTGGGTAACAGAACCTGGTCCGAGCCACACAAGTCACCCATCTTGGATTCCCCTAGGTCTCTAGTTTTCAGAAATGCACAGGTTTGGTAGGTTTCCCTAGGTGGCGGCTGAGCTACAGGCCAAAATCTACAGGTAGGCACTTTGCAAAAAACACCTCTGTTTTCCTTCAAAAATGTGGCTGTGTCCACGTTGCGCTTTGGGGCGTTTCCTGTCACGGGCGCTAGGCCTACCCACACAAGTGAGGTATCATTTTTATCGGGAGACGTGGGGGAACGCTGGGTGGAAGGAAATTTGTGGCTCCTCTCAGATTCCAGAACTTTCTGCTACAGAAATGTGAGGAACATGTGTTTTATTAGCCAAATTTTGAGGTTTGCAAAGGATTCTGGGTAACAGAACCTGGTCCGAGCCACACAAGTCACCCCATCTTGGATTCCCCTAGGTCTCTAGTTTTCAGAAATGCACAGGTTTGGTAGGTTTCCCTAGGTGGCGGCTGAGCTACAGGCCAAAATCTACAGGTAGGCACTTTGCAAAAAACACCTCTGCTTTCCTTCAAAAATGTGGCTGTGTCCACGTTGCGCTTTGGGGCGTTTCCTGTCGCGGGCGCTAGGCCTACACACACAAGTGAGGTATCATTTTTATCGGGAGACGTGGGGGAACGCTGGGTGGAAGGAAATTTGTGGCTCCTCTCAGATTCCAGAACTTTCTGCCACAGAAATGTGAGGAACATGTGTTTGTTTAGCCAAATTTTGAGGTTTGCAAAGGATTCTGGGTAACAGAACCTGGTCCGGGCCACACAAGTCACCCCATCTTGGATTCCCCTAGGTCTCTAGTTTTCAAAAATGTGCTGGTTTGGTAGGTTTCCCCAGGTGCCGGCTGAGCTAGAGGCCAAAATCTTCAGGTAGGCACTGTTTTCTATGAAAATATTTGATGTGTCCACTTTGTGTTTTGGGCCGTTTCCTGTTGTGAGCGCTAGGCCTACCCACACAAGTGAGGTATCATTTTTATCGGGAGACGTGGGGGAACGCTGGGTGGAAGGAAATTTGTGGCTCCTCTCAGATTCCAGAACTTTCTGCCACAGAATTGTGAGGAACATGTGTTTTTTTAGCCAAATTTTGAGGTTTGCAAAGGATTCTGGGTAACAGAACCTGGTCCGAGCCACACAAGTCACCCCATCTTGGATTCCCCTAGGTCTCTAGATTTCAGAAATGCACAGGTTTGGTAGGTTTCCCTTGGTGGCGGCTGAGCTACAGGCCAAAATCTACAGATAGGCACTTTGCAAAAAACACCTCTGTTTTCCTTAAAAAATTTGGCTGTGTCCACGTTGCGCTTTGGGGCGTTTCCTGTCGCGGGCGCTAGGCCTACCCACACAAGTGAGGTATCATTTTTATCGGGAGACGTGGGGGAACGATGGGTGGAAGGAAATTTGTGGCTCCTCTCAGATTCCAGAACTTTCTGCCACAGAAATGTGAGGAACATGGGTTTTTTTAGCCATATTTTGAGGTTTGCAAAGGATTCTGGGTAACAGAACCTGGTCCGGGACACACGTCACCCCATCTTGGATTCCCCTAGGTCTGTAGTTTTCAGAAATGCACAGGTTTGGTAGGTTTCCCTAGGTGGCGGCTGAGCTACAGGCCAAAATCTACAGGTAGGCACGTTTGCAAAAAACACCTCTGTTTTCCTTCAAAAATTTGTCTGTGTCCACGTTGCGCTTTGGGGCGTTTCCTGTCGCGGGTGCTAGGCCTACCCACACAAGTGAGGTATCATTTTTATCGGGAGACGTGGGGGAACGCTGGGTGGAAGGAAATTTGTGGCTCCTCTCCGATTCCAGAACTTTCTGCCACAGAAATGTGAGGAACATGTGTTTTTTTAGCCAAATTCTGAGGTTTGCAAAGGATTCTGGGTAACAGAACCTGGTCCGAGCCACACAAGTCACCCCATCTTGGATTCCCCTAGGTCTCTAGTTTTCAGAAATGCACAGGTTTGGTAGGTTTCCCTAGGTGGCGGCTGAGCTACAGGCCAAAATCTACAGGTAGGCACTTTGCAAAAAACACCTCTGTTTTCCTTCAAAAATTTGGCTGTGTCCACGTTGCGCTTTGGGGCGTTTCCTGTCGCGGGCGCTAGGCCTACCCACACGGTATCATTTTTATCGGGAGACGTGGGGGAACGCTGGGTGGAAGGAAATTTGTGGCTCCTCTCAGATTCCAGAACTTTCTGCTACAGAAATGTGAGGAACATGTGTTTTATTAGCCAAATTTTGAGGTTTGCAAAGGATTCTGGGTAACAGAACCTGGTCCGAGCCACACAAGTCACCCCATCTTGGATTCCCCTAGGTCTCTAGTTTTCAGAAATGCACAGGTTTGGTAGGTTTCCCTAGGTGGCGGCTGAGCTACAGGCCAAAATCTACAGGTAGGCACTTTGCAAAAAATACCTCTGCTTTCCTTCAAAAATGTGGCTGTGTCCACGTTGCGCTTTGGGGCGTTTCCTGTCGCGGGCGCTAGGCCTACACACACAAGTGAGGTATCATTTTTATCGGGAGACGTGGGGGAACGCTGGGTGGAAGGAAATTTGTGGCTCCTCTCAGATTCCAGAACTTTCTGCCACAGAAATGTGAGGAACATGTGTTTGTTTAGCCAAATTTTGAGGTTTGCAAAGGATTCTGGGTAACAGAACCTGGTCCGGGCCACACAAGTCACCCCATCTTGGATTCCCCTAGGTCTCTAGTTTTCAAAAATGCGCTGGTTTGGTAGGTTTCCCCAGGTGCCGGCTGAGCTAGAGGCCAAAATCTACAGGTAGGCACTGTTTTCTATGAAAATATTTGATGTGTCCACGTTGTGTTTTGGGCCGTTTCCTGTTGTGAGCACTAGGCCTACCCACACAAGTGAGGTATCATTTTTATCGTGAGACGTGGGGGAACGCTGGGTGGAAGAAAATTTGTGGCTCCTCTCAGATTCCAGAACTTTCTGCCACAGAAATGTGAGGAACATGTGTTTTTTTAGCCAAATTTTGAGGTTTGCAAAGGATTCTGGGTAACAGAACCTGGTCCGAGCCACACAAGTCACCCCATCTTGGATTCCCCTAGGTCTCTAGTTTTCAGAAATGCACAGGTTTGGTAGGTTTCCCTAGGTGGCGGCTGAGCTACAGGCCAAAATCTACAGGTAGGCACTTTGCAAAAAACACCTCTGTTTTCCTTCAAAAATTTGGCTGTGTCCACGTTGCGCTTTGGGGCGTTTCCTGTCACGGGCGCTAGGCCTACCCACACAAGTGAGGTATCATTTTTATCGGGAGACGTGGGGGAACGCTGGGTGGAAGGAAATTTGTGGCTCCTCTCAGATTCCAGAACTTTCTGCTACAGAAATGTGAGGAACATGTGTTTTATTAGCCAAATTTTGAGGTTTGCAAAGGATTCTGGGTAACAGAACCTGGTCCGAGCCACACAAGTCACCCCATCTTGGATTCCCCTAGGTCTCTAGTTTTCAGAAATGCACAGGTTTGGTAGGTTTCCCTAGGTGGCGGCTGAGCTACAGGCCAAAATCTACAGGTAGGCACTTTGCAAAAAACACCTCTGCTTTCCTTCAAAAATGTGGCTGTGTCCACGTTGCGCTTTGGGGCGTTTCCTGTCGCGGGCGCTAGGCCTACACACACAAGTGAGGTATAATTTTTATCGGGAGACGTGGGGGAACGCTGGGTGGAAGGAAATTTGTGGCTCCTCTCAGATTCCAGAACTTTCTGCCACAGAAATGTGAGGAACATGTGTTTGTTTAGCCAAATTTTGAGGTTTGCAAAGGATTCTGGGTAACAGAACCTGGTCCGGGCCACACAAGTCACCCCATCTTGGATTCCCCTAGGTCTCTAGTTTTCAAAAATGTGCTGGTTTGGTAGGTTTCCCCAGGTGCCGGCTGAGCTAGAGGCCAAAATCTACAGGTAGGCACTGTTTTCTATGAAAATATTTGATGTGTCCACTTTGTGTTTTGGGCCGTTTCCTGTTGTGAGCGCTAGGCCTACCCACACAAGTGAGGTATCATTTTTATCGGGAGACGTGGGGGAACGCTGGGTGGAAGGAAATTTGTGGCTCCTCTCAGATTCCAGAACTTTCTGCCACAGAATTGTGAGGAACATGTGTTTTTTTAGCCAAATTTTGAGGTTTGCAAAGGATTCTGGGTAACAGAACCTGGTCCGAGCCACACAAGTCACCCCATCTTGGATTCCCCTAGGTCTCTAGATTTCAGAAATGCACAGGTTTGGTAGGTTTCCCTTGGTGGCGGCTGAGCTACAGGCCAAAATCTACAGATAGGCACTTTGCAAAAAACACCTCTGTTTTCCTTAAAAAATTTGGCTGTGTCCACGTTGCGCTTTGGGGCGTTTCCTGTCGCGGGCGCTAGGCCTACCCACACAAGTGAGGTATCATTTTTATCGGGAGACGTGGGGGAACGATGGGTGGAAGGAAATTTGTGGCTCCTCTCAGATTCCAGAACTTTCTGCCACAGAAATGTGAGGAACATGGGTTTTTTTAGCCATATTTTGAGGTTTGCAAAGGATTCTGGGTAACAGAACCTGGTCCGGGACACACGTCACCCCATCTTGGATTCCCCTAGGTCTGTAGTTTTCAGAAATGCACAGGTTTGGTAGGTTTCCCTAGGTGGCGGCTGAGCTACAGGCCAAAATCTACAGGTAGGCACGTTTGCAAAAAACACCTCTGTTTTCCTTCAAAAATTTGTCTGTGTCCACGTTGCGCTTTGGGGCGTTTCCTGTCGCGGGTGCTAGGCCTACCCACACAAGTGAGGTATCATTTTTATCGGGAGACGTGGGGGAACGCTGGGTGGAAGGAAATTTGTGGCTCCTCTCAGATTCCAGAACTTTCTGCCACAGAAATGTGAGGAACATGGGTTTTTTTAGCCATATTTTGAGGTTTGGAAAGGATTCTGGGTAACAGAACCTGGTCCGGGCCACACAAGTCACCCCATCTTGGATTCCCCTAGGTCTGTAGTTTTCAGAAATGCACAGGTTTGGTAGGTTTCCCTAGGTGGCGGCTGAGCTACAGGCCAAAATCTACAGGTAGGCACTTTGCAAAAAACACCTCTGTTTTCCTTCAAAAATTTGGCTGTGTCCACGTTGCGCTTTGGGGCGTTTCCCATCGCGGGTGCTAGGCCTACCCACACAAGTGAGGTATCATTTTTATCGGGAGACGTGGGGGAACGCTGGGTGGAAGGAAATTTGTGGCTCCTCTCCGATTCCAGAACTTTCTGCCACAGAAATGTGAGGAACATGTGTTTTTTTAGCCAAATTCTGAGGTTTGCAAAGGATTCTGGGTAACAGAACCTGGTCCGAGCCACACAAGTCACCCATCTTGGATTCCCCTAGGTCTCTAGTTTTCAGAAATGCACAGGTTTGGTAGGTTTCCCTAGGTGGCGGCTGAGCTACAGGCCAAAATCTACAGGTAGGCACTTTGCAAAAAACACCTCTGTTTTCCTTCAAAAATGTGGCTGTGTCCACGTTGCGCTTTGGGGCGTTTCCTGTCACGGGCGCTAGGCCTACCCACACAAGTGAGGTATCATTTTTATCGGGAGACGTGGGGGAACGCTGGGTGGAAGGAAATTTGTGGCTCCTCTCAGATTCCAGAACTTTCTGCTACAGAAATGTGAGGAACATGTGTTTTTTTAGCCAAATTTTGAGGTTTGCAAAGGATTCTGGGTAACAGAACCTGGTCCGAGCCACACAAGTCACCCCATCTTGGATTCCCCTAGGTCTCTAGTTTTCAGAAATGCACAGGTTTGGTAGGTTTCCCTAGGTGGCGGCTGAGCTACAGGCCAAAATCTACAGGTAGGCACTTTGCAAAAAACACCTCTGCTTTCCTTCAAAAATGTGGCTGTGTCCACGTTGCGCTTTGGGGCGTTTCCTGTCGCGGGCGCTAGGCCTACACACACAAGTGAGGTATCATTTTTATCGGGAGACGTGGGGGAACGCTGGGTGGAAGGAAATTTGTGGCTCCTCTCAGATTCCAGAACTTTCTGCTACAGAAATGTGAGGAACATGTGTTTTTTTAGCCAAATTTTGAGGTTTGCAAAGGATTCTGGGTAACAGAACCTGGTCCGAGCCACACAAGTCACCCCATCTTGGATTCCCCTAGGTCTCTAGTTTTCAGAAATGCACAGGTTTGGTAGGTTTCCCTAGGTGGCGGCTGAGCTACAGGCCAAAATCTACAGGTAGGCACTTTGCAAAAAACACCTCTGCTTTCCTTCAAAAATGTGGCTGTGTCCACGTTGCGCTTTGGGGCGTTTCCTGTCGCGGGCGCTAGGCCTACACACACAAGTGAGGTATCATTTTTATCGGGAGACGTGGGGGAACGCTGGGTGGAAGGAAATTTGTGGCTCCTCTCAGATTCCAGAACTTTCTGCCACAGAAATGTGAGGAACATGTGTTTGTTTAGCCAAATTTTGAGGTTTGCAAAGGATTCTGGGTAACAGAACCTGGTCCGGGCCACACAAGTCACCCCATCTTGGATTCCCCTAGGTCTCTAGTTTTCAAAAATGTGCTGGTTTGGTAGGTTTCCCCAGGTGCCGGCTGAGCTAGAGGCCAAAATCTACAGGTAGGCACTGTTTTCTATGAAAATATTTGATGTGTCCACTTTGTGTTTTGGGCTGTTTCCTGTTGTGAGCGCTAGGCCTACCCACACAAGTGAGGTATCATTTTTATCGGGAGACGTGGGGGAACGCTGGGTGGAAGGAAATTTGTGGCTCCTCTCAGATTCCAGAACTTTCTGCCACAGAATTGTGAGGAACATGTGTTTTTTTAGCCAAATTTTGAGGTTTGCAAAGGATTCTGGGTAACAGAACCTGGTCCGAGCCACACAAGTCACCCCATCTTGGATTCCCCTAGGTCTCTAGATTTCAGAAATGCACAGGTTTGGTAGGTTTCCCTTGGTGGCGGCTGAGCTACAGGCCAAAATCTACAGATAGGCACTTTGCAAAAAACACCTCTGTTTTCCTTAAAAAATTTGGCTGTGTCCACGTTGCGCTTTGGGGCGTTTCCTGTCGCGGGCGCTAGGCCTACCCACACAAGTGAGGTATCATTTTTATCGGGAGACGTGGGGGAACGATGGGTGGAAGGAAATTTGTGGCTCCTCTCAGATTCCAGAACTTTCTGCCACAGAAATGTGAGGAACATGGGTTTTTTTAGCCATATTTTGAGGTTTGCAAAGGATTCTGGGTAACAGAACCTGGTCCGGGACACACGTCACCCCATCTTGGATTCCCCTAGGTCTGTAGTTTTCAGAAATGCACAGGTTTGGTAGGTTTCCCTAGGTGGCGGCTGAGCTACAGGCCAAAATCTACAGGTAGGCACGTTTGCAAAAAACACCTCTGTTTTCCTTCAAAAATTTGTCTGTGTCCACGTTGCGCTTTGGGGCGTTTCCTGTCGCGGGTGCTAGGCCTACCCACACAAGTGAGGTATCATTTTTATCGGGAGACGTGGGGGAACGCTGGGTGGAAGGAAATTTGTGGCTCCTCTCAGATTCCAGAACTTTCTGCCACAGAAATGTGAGGAACATGGGTTTTTTTAGCCATATTTTGAGGTTTGGAAAGGATTCTGGGTAACAGAACCTGGTCCGGGCCACACAAGTCACCCCATCTTGGATTCCCCTAGGTCTGTAGTTTTCAGAAATGCACAGGTTTGGTAGGTTTCCCTAGGTGGCGGCTGAGCTACAGGCCAAAATCTACAGGTAGGCACTTTGCAAAAAACACCTCTGTTTTCCTTCAAAAATGTGGCTGTGTCCACGTTGCGCTTTGGGGCGTTTCCTGTCGCGGGTGCTAGGCCTACCCACACAAGTGAGGTATCATTTTTATCGGGAGACGTGGGGGAACGCTGGGTGGAAGGAAATTTGTGGCTCCTCTCAGATTCCAGAACTTTCTGCCACAGAAATGTGAGGAACATGTGTTTTTTTAGCCAAATTCTGAGGTTTGCAAAGGATTCTGGGTAACAGAACCTGGTCCGAGCCACACAAGTCACCCATCTTGGATTCCCCTAGGTCTCTAGTTTTCAGAAATGCACAGGTTTGGTAGGTTTCCCTAGGTGGCGGCTGAGCTACAGGCCAAAATCTACAGGTAGGCACTTTGCAAAAAACACCTCTGTTTTCCTTCAAAAATGTGGCTGTGTCCACGTTGCGCTTTGGGGCGTTTCCTGTCACGGGCGCTAGGCCTACCCACACAAGTGAGGTATCATTTTTATCGGGAGACGTGGGGGAACGCTGGGTGGAAGGAAATTTGTGGCTCCTCTCAGATTCCAGAACTTTCTGCTACAGAAATGTGAGGAACATGTGTTTTATTAGCCAAATTTTGAGGTTTGCAAAGGATTCTGGGTAACAGAACCTGGTCCGAGCCACACAAGTCACCCCATCTTGGATTCCCCTAGGTCTCTAGTTTTCAGAAATGCACAGGTTTGGTAGGTTTCCCTAGGTGGCGGCTGAGCTACAGGCCAAAATCTACAGGTAGGCACTTTGCAAAAAACACCTCTGCTTTCCTTCAAAAATGTGGCTGTGTCCACGTTGCGCTTTGGGGCGTTTCCTGTCGCGGGCGCTAGGCCTACACACACAAGTGAGGTATCATTTTTATCGGGAGACGTGGGGGAACGCTGGGTGGAAGGAAATTTGTGGCTCCTCTCAGATTCCAGAACTTTCTGCCACAGAAATGTGAGGAACATGTGTTTGTTTAGCCAAATTTTGAGGTTTGCAAAGGATTCTGGGTAACAGAACCTGGTCCGGGCCACACAAGTCACCCCATCTTGGATTCCCCTAGGTCTCTAGTTTTCAAAAATGTGCTGGTTTGGTAGGTTTCCCCAGGTGCCGGCTGAGCTAGAGGCCAAAATCTACAGGTAGGCACTGTTTTCTATGAAAATATTTGATGTGTCCACTTTGTGTTTTGGGCCGTTTCCTGTTGTGAGCGCTAGGCCTACCCACACAAGTGAGGTATCATTTTTATCGGGAGACGTGGGGGAACGCTGGGTGGAAGGAAATTTGTGGCTCCTCTCAGATTCCAGAACTTTCTGCCACAGAATTGTGAGGAACATGTGTTTTTTTAGCCAAATTTTGAGGTTTGCAAAGGATTCTGGGTAACAGAACCTGGTCCGAGCCACACAAGTCACCCCATCTTGGATTCCCCTAGGTCTCTAGATTTCAGAAATGCACAGGTTTGGTAGGTTTCCCTTGGTGGCGGCTGAGCTACAGGCCAAAATCTACAGATAGGCACTTTGCAAAAAACACCTCTGTTTTCCTTAAAAAATTTGGCTGTGTCCACGTTGCGCTTTGGGGCGTTTCCTGTCGCGGGCGCTAGGCCTACCCACACAAGTGAGGTATCATTTTTATCGGGAGACGTGGGGGAACGATGGGTGGAAGGAAATTTGTGGCTCCTCTCAGATTCCAGAACTTTCTGCCACAGAAATGTGAGGAACATGGGTTTTTTTAGCCATATTTTGAGGTTTGCAAAGGATTCTGGGTAACAGAACCTGGTCCGGGACACACGTCACCCCATCTTGGATTCCCCTAGGTCTGTAGTTTTCAGAAATGCACAGGTTTGGTAGGTTTCCCTAGGTGGCGGCTGAGCTACAGGCCAAAATCTACAGGTAGGCACGTTTGCAAAAAACACCTCTGTTTTCCTTCAAAAATTTGTCTGTGTCCACGTTGCGCTTTGGGGCGTTTCCTGTCGCGGGTGCTAGGCCTACCCACACAAGTGAGGTATCATTTTTATCGGGAGACGTGGGGGAACGCTGGGTGGAAGGAAATTTGTGGCTCCTCTCCGATTCCAGAACTTTCTGCCACAGAAATGTGAGGAACATGTGTTTTTTTAGCCAAATTCTGAGGTTTGCAAAGGATTCTGGGTAACAGAACCTGGTCCGAGCCACACAAGTCACCCCATCTTGGATTCCCCTAGGTCTCTAGTTTTCAGAAATGCACAGGTTTGGTAGGTTTCCCTAGGTGGCGGCTGAGCTACAGGCCAAAATCTACAGGTAGGCACTTTGCAAAAAACACCTCTGTTTTCCTTCAAAAATTTGGCTGTGTCCACGTTGCGCTTTGGGGCGTTTCCTGTCGCGGGCGCTAGGCCTACCCACACGGTATCATTTTTATCGGGAGACGTGGGGGAACGCTGGGTGGAAGGAAATTTGTGGCTCCTCTCAGATTCCAGAACTTTCTGCTACAGAAATGTGAGGAACATGTGTTTTATTAGCCAAATTTTGAGGTTTGCAAAGGATTCTGGGTAACAGAACCTGGTCCGAGCCACACAAGTCACCCCATCTTGGATTCCCCTAGGTCTCTAGTTTTCAGAAATGCACAGGTTTGGTAGGTTTCCCTAGGTGGCGGCTGAGCTACAGGCCAAAATCTACAGGTAGGCACTTTGCAAAAAACACCTCTGCTTTCCTTCAAAAATGTGGCTGTGTCCACGTTGCGCTTTGGGGCGTTTCCTGTCGCGGGCGCTAGGCCTACACACACAAGTGAGGTATCATTTTTATCGGGAGACGTGGGGGAACGCTGGGTGGAAGGAAATTTGTGGCTCCTCTCAGATTCCAGAACTTTCTGCCACAGAAATGTGAGGAACATGTGTTTGTTTAGCCAAATTTTGAGGTTTGCAAAGGATTCTGGGTAACAGAACCTGGTCCGGGCCACACAAGTCACCCCATCTTGGATTCCCCTAGGTCTCTAGTTTTCAAAAATGCGCTGGTTTGGTAGGTTTCCCCAGGTGCCGGCTGAGCTAGAGGCCAAAATCTACAGGTAGGCACTGTTTTCTATGAAAATATTTGATGTGTCCACGTTGTGTTTTGGGCCGTTTCCTGTTGTGAGCGCTAGGCCTACCCACACAAGTGAGGTATCATTTTTATCGTGAGACGTGGGGGAACGCTGGGTGGAAGAAAATTTGTGGCTCCTCTCAGATTCCAGAACTTTCTGCCACAGAAATGTGAGGAACATGTGTTTTTTTAGCCAAATTTTGAGGTTTGCAAAGGATTCTGGGTAACAGAACCTGGTCCGAGCCACACAAGTCACCCCATCTTGGATTCCCCTAGGTCTCTAGTTTTCAGAAATGCACAGGTTTGGTAGGTTTCGCTAGGTGGCGGCTGAGCTACAGGCCAAAATCTACAGGTAGGCACTTTGCAAAAAACACCTCTGTTTTCCTTAAAAAATTTGGCTGTGTCCACGTTGCGCTTTGGGGCGTTTCCTGTCGCGGGCGCTAGGCCTACACACACAAGTGAGGTATCATTTTTATCGGGAGACGCAGGGGAACGCTGGGTGGATGGAAATTTGTGGCTCCTCTCAGATTCCAGAACTTTCTGCCACAGAAATGTGAGGAACATGTGTTTTTTTAGCCAAATTTTGAGGTTTGCAAAGGATTCTGGGTAACAGAACCTGGTCCGGGCCACACAAGTCACCCCATCTTGGATTCCCCTAGGTCTGTAGTTTTCAGAAATGCACAGGTTTGGTAGGTTTCCCTAGGTGGCGGCTGAGCTACAGGCCAAAATCTACAGGTAGGCACTTTGCAAAAAACACCTCTGTTTTCCTTCAAAAATTTGGCTGTGTCCACGTTGCGCTTTGGGGCGTTTCCTGTCGCGGGCGCTAGGCCTACCCACACAAGTGAGGTATCATTTTTATCGGGAGACGTGGGGGAACGCTGGGTGGAAGGAAATTTGTGGCTCCTCTCAGATTCCAGAACTTTTTGCCACAGAAATGTGAGGAACATGTGTTTTTTTTGCATCATTTTGAGGTTTGCAAAGGATTCTGGGTAACAGAACCTGGTCCGAGCCACACAAGTCACCCCATCCTGGATTCCCCTAGGTCTCTAGTTTTCAGAAATGCACATGTTTGGTAGGTTTCCCTAGGTGGCGGCTGAGCTACAGGCCAAAATCTACAGGTAGGCACTTTGCAAAAAACACCTCTGTTTTCCTTCAAAAATTTGGCTGTGTCCACGTTGCGCTTTGGGGCGTTTCCTGTCGCGGGCGCTAGGCCTACCCACACAAGTGAGGTATCATTTTTATTGGGAGACGTGGGGGAACGCTGGGTGGAAGGAAATTTGTGGCTCCTCTCAGATTCCAGAACTTTCTGCTACAGAAATGTGAGGAACATGTGTTTTATTAGCCAAATTTTGAGGTTTGCAAAGGATTCTGGGTAACAGAACCTGGTCCGAGCCACACAAGTCACCCCATCTTGGATTCCCCTAGGTCTCTAGTTTTCAGAAATGCACAGGTTTGGTAGGTTTCCCTAGGTGGCGGCTGAGCTACAGGCCAAAATCTACAGGTAGGCACTTTGCAAAAAACACCTCTGTTTTCCTTCAAAAATTTGGCTGTGTCCACGTTGCGCTTTGGGGCGTTTCCTGTCGCGGACGCTAGGCCTACCCACACAAGTGAGGTATCGTTTTTATCGGGAGACGTGGGGGAACGCTGGGTGGAAGGAAATTTGTGTCTCCCCTCAGATTCCAGAACTTTCTGCCACAGAAATGTGAGGAACATGTGTTTTTTTAGCCAAATTCTGAGGTTTGCAAAGCATTCTGGGTAACAGAACCTGGTCCGAGCCACACAAGTCACCCCATCTTGGATTCCCCTAGGTCTCTAGTTTTCAGAAATGCACAGGTTTGGTAGGTTTCCCTAGGTGGCGGCTGAGCTAGAGGCCAAAATCTACAGGTAGTCACTTTGCTAAAAACAGCTCTGTTTTCTGTGATGTGTCTACGTTGTGTTTTGGGGCATATCCTGTCGCGGGCGCTAGGCCTACCCACACAAGTGAGGTATCATTTTTATCGGGAGACTTGGGGGAACATAGAATAGCAAAACAAGTGTTATTGCCCCTTGTCTTCCTCTACATTTTTCCCTTCCAAATGTAAGACAGTGTGTAAAAAAGACGTCTATTTGAGAAATGGCCTGTAATTCACATGCTAGTATGGGCACCCCGGAATTCAGAGATGTGCAAATAACCACTGCTTCCCAACACCTTATCTTGTGCCCATTTTGGAAATACAAAGGTTTTCTTGATAGCTATTTTTTACTCTTTATATTTCAGCAAATGAATTGCTGTATACCCTGCATAGAATGAAAACCCACTGCAGGGTGCAGGTCATTTATTGGCTCTGGGTACCTAGAGTTCTTGATGAACCTACAAGCCCTATATATCCCCGCAACCAGAAGAGTCCAACAGACGTAACGGTATATTGCTTTCGAAAATCTGACATTGCAGGAAAAAGTTACAGAGTAAAACTTAGAGAAAAATTGATGTTTTTTTCACCTCAATTTCAATATTTTTCTTTTTCAGTTGTTATTTTCTGTAGGAAACCCTTGTAGGATCTACACAAATTACCCCTTGCTGAATTCAGAATTTTGTCTACTTTTCAGAAATGTTGTGGTTTCTGGGATCCAGCTTTGGTTTCATGCCCATTTCTGTCACTGACTTGAAGGAGGCTGAAAGCTCAAAAAATCGTAAAAATGGGGTAGGTCCCAGTAAAATGCCAAAATTGTGTTGAAAAATTGGGTTTTCTGATTCAAGTCTGCCTGTTCCTGAAAGCTGGGAAGCTGGTGATTTTATCACCGCAAACCCTTTTTTGATGCCCTTTTCAGGGAAAAAACCACAAGCCTTCTTCTGCAGCCCATTGTTCCCATTTTTTTGAAAAAAACGAAATTTTCACTGTTTTTTGGCTAATTTCTTGGCCTCCTTCTGGGGAACCCACAAAGTCTGGGTACCTCTAGAATCCCTACGATGTTGGAAAAAAAGGACGCAAATTTGGCATGGGTAGCTTATGTGAACAAAAAGTTATGAGGGCCTAAGCGCGAACTGCTCTAAATAGCCAAAAAAAGGCTCGGCACAGGAGGGGGAAAAGGCCTGGCAGCGAAGGGGTTAAGTCATAAAATGGTTTTATGCATTGTGCATAATATGGAATGTATGTTCTGTAACATGAAAGAATCCGTGGTGGTTGTAGTTGTGCACACTTCTCTAAGAATTGTGGTGCCAGACGTTTACCCTCATTTGATAGCTCATAGCCCAGAAATAGTACAATGGGGAAAGCAATTTTAGTTTTTTTAAAGTTGAATTTGTAACTATGGTTGGCAATTCCCAGTTCAATATAATCTACCCTGACCAGATGTGTTCTTGAGGTCGTCATCCATCAGAAAAATGTCATGTACATAGAACAACAACTCAGTGTCCATATCATGTAATATTAATGTCACACGGGCTGAGGATAGTTCTGGACTGTTTTTATACCCTTGAGGAATGTGGGCAAAAATGAATCTGGGAGCCAAATGCATTAAATGTGCTTAGATCTCGGCTTTCAGGTGCTAGGATTTAGCAGAAAAACCCCTTGGAATTATCCAAGATCATTGTTGTATTTTTTCCATACAATGTTGTTCATGAGAGCTGTGCTAAGTGAAATTTGAATTGCACATGTGCATGTGTGACTGTTCAAATGTCTGTAATCTAAGACTATTCTATAAGAATGGTCTGGCTTAAATATGGGAAACAAAGGGTTATTCAAAGCTCTTAAACAGGGTTTAATTATTCCCAGGAACTCGAGTTGTGGGAGCATTTCCCTCACTGAGGCTTCAGCATTATGTTTTATTGTGTACTGAAGCTGTACTTGTGGATTCGACCACATAGGTATGACGTGATAAGGAGAATCCCTTTCGTAACCCTCATGGTTGTGGTACAGCACTGGACCCTGTGCCAGAGCCCAATCTGCAGCATAGGCTTCGATTACTGTATCTGGAACAAGGACTGAGAAAGAAGGCAAAATTACATCTTCTCCTTGTGGGAATGTTCAAACAAACTTTGACGGCCAATCTTCTTCGGCCAGAAAAATCCCATATATTAGCATTAACCTTTCCCAGATTTTTTTTTAAATTGTGTGCTTGATGCCCCCCTCAATTTGAATGTTTAATTTGTACACCCTGTCGGGTGGGGTGACAAGCCTGTCTGGGGTTTCGACTTCAAGGTAGTTGTTAGTTGTTGTCACCTCCAGAAGCTCTTGAAGAGTCTGGTGAACTATTGTGGCCTCTGCTGCGCTGTCTAGCAGAGTTCACTGCCCACATTCTTTTCTTCACTACAGTTCTCATTATGTGTGGCATACTTAGCCGAAAGTACATCCATTTTACTTACCCCAGGTGTAGGAGGCCATGGTTTCTTTTCTTTGTTTTGATTTGAAGAGGATTTGGGCCCACCACCCCCACCAGAGTGTTTTTGTGGGCCTGATGAAGACTCATTTTTAGATTTGTCCCCACCCTTGTCAGAAGACTTACCATCCTTCTTCTTGCCATCCTTGTCACCCCCTATATCAACTTTTCTGTTCACCCTTGTTCTGACCCATTTGTCTGCCTTCTTTCCCAATTCTTGGGGAGAGGTCAGATCAGAGTCTACCAGGTACTGGTGTAACAAATCAGACAAACAATTATTAAGAATATGCTCTCTCAGGATTAAGTTATACATGCTTTCATAGTCAGAAACTTTACTGCCATGTAACCACCCCTCCAAGGCCTTCACTGAATGGTCAACAAAGTCTACCCAGTCTTGTGAAGACTCCTTTTTGGTTTCTCTGAACTTCATCTTGTACTGTTCAGTGGTTAAGCCATAACCATCTAGGAGTGCATTCTTAAGAACTGTAAAATTATTGGCATCGCTTTCTTTAACAGTAAGGAGCCTATCCCTACCCTTTCCACTGAAAGATAGCCATAGGATAGCAGCCCACTGCCTTTGAGGGACCTCCTGTACAACACAGGCCCTCTCAAGTGCAGCAAACCACTTGTTATTGTCATCCCCCTCCTTGTAAGGGGGAACTATCTTGTGCAGATTCCTAGAATCATGCTCTTTTGCAGGATGACTATTTGGAATACTGCTGCTGCCACCATGGGGTCCTAACCCCAACCTTTGTCTTTCTCTTTCTAAATCAAAGGACTGCCTATCTAAATCCAGCTGTTGCTTTTTGAGCTTCAGCCTGGATTCTTCCACTCTCAATCTATTGAGCTCCCTTTCTAACACTCTGTCATCAGGGTGGGTGGGTGGGGCATGCCTTGACACAGAAGTATGGTGAGAATGAACAGAGGGAGACCTGACCCTAACAGATGGCACTCTAACATTCTGGCCTACAGAAGTAACACTTCTACTGTGATGAGAAGTAGCACTCTTACTGTGATGTGAATTCACATCAGTACCAGCTATGCTAGGTGGCCTGCTAATGGGCAGGTTGGGAAGGTTCCCTTCTAAGGGGGTCATTACGACCCTGGCGGTCATGGACCGCCAGGGCCGGGGACCGCGGATGCACCGCCAACAGGCTGGCGGTGCATCCAGGCCTATTCTGACCGCGGCGGTAAAGCCGCGGTCAGAAAAGGGAAACCGGCGGTTTCCCACCGGTTTGCCCCTGGCCTGAGGAATCAGCGCCGCCATGGGGATTCCGACCCCCTTACCGCCAACCTGGTTCTGGCGGTTATGACCGCCAGAACCTGGTTGGCTGTAACGGGTGTCGTGGGGCCCCTGGAGGCCCCTGCAGTGCCCATGCCAATGGCATGGGCACTGCAGGGGCCCCCTAACAGGGCCCCACCAAGATTTTCAGTGTCTGCATAGCAGACACTGAAAATCGCGACGGGTGCAACTGCACCCGTCGCACCCTTTCCACTCCGCCGGCTCCATTCGGAGCCGGCATCCTCGTGGAAGGGGGTTTCCCGCTGGGCTGGCGGGCGGCCTTCTGGCGGTCGCCCGCCAGCCCAGCGGGAAACTCAGAATTACCGCGGCGGTCTTTTGACCGCGCAGCGGTATTCTGACGGCGGTACTTTGGCGGGCGGCCTCCGCCGCCCGCCAAAGTCGTAATGACCCCCATAATCTTTTGCTAGGGGTGCCCCAAGGTCAGATTGGGAACAATCAGCTAATTTCTCAACAGAAGTGCCAACTAAGGTCTCATCTTGTTCAATGAGCATATTAACCAACAGTTCTCTAGAGGGATTCTTCCCTACCCCTAAACCTCTTTCAACGCAGAGACTCCTTGCTCCTTTCCAGCTAAGGTGATCATACGCAAGTTTGGACAGATCAACAGTTTGGCCTGTACCAGACATTTTAGAAAGTGTTTAAGGGATAGAAAAAGAATAAAAAAGTTTTCAGAACTTTTTTAAAGGACAGAAAAAAAACTTTTACAACTTTTTAAGAACTTTTTGAAAGGTTAGAGGTACTTTTCAGCACTTAGCAAAGAAGTGAGAGAAGAAAAGCAAAACATTTTGGTTAGGTGTACATACACTGAACTTGTTTTGTATATTTTTCTCTTATGAAAAGTACAATATGACAAAGTGGTAAGTAGTTGCAAAGTACTTATCCCACCGCTGCACAACCAATGTAGGAGGCTGGACTGGCTTGTAGTTAGTACCAAGGGGTACTTACACCTTGCACCAGGCCCAGGTATCCCTTATTAGTGTAGAGGGGTGTCTAGCAGCTTAGGCTGATAGAAAAGGTAGCTTAGCAGAGCAGCTTAGGCTGAACTAGGAGACGAGTGAAGCTCCTACAGTACCACTAGTGTCATTTGCCCAATATCATAAGAAACCACAATACACAGATATACTAAAAATAAAGGTACTTTATTTTTATGACAATATGCCAAAGTATCTCAGTGAGTACCCTCAGTATGAGGATAGCAAATATACACAAGATATATGTACACAATACAAAAATATGCAGTAATAGCAATAGAAAACAGTGCAAACAATGTATAGTCACAATAGAATGCAATGGGGGCACATAGGGATAGGGGCAACACAAACCATATACTCTAGAAGTGGAATGCGAACCACGAATGGACCCCAAACCTATGTGACCTTGTAGAGGGTCGCTGGGACTGTAAGAAAACAGTGAGGGTTAGAAAAATAGCCCACCCCAAGACCCTGAAAAGTGGGTGCAAAGTGCACCTAAGTTCCCCAGAGAGCACAGAAGTCGTGATAGGGGAATTCTGCAAGGAAGACCAACACCAGCAATGCAACAACGATGGATTTCCTGACGAGGGTACCTGTGGAACAAGGGGACCAAGTCCAAGAGTCACGATCAAGTCGGGAGTGGGCAGATGCCCAGGAAATGCCAGCTGTGGGTGCAAAGAAGCTGCCACCGGATGGTAGAAGCTGTGGATTCTGCAAGAACGACAAGGGCTAGAAACTTCACCTTGGGAGGATGGATGTCCCACGTCGTGAAGAGTCGTGCAGAGGTGTTTCCGTGCAGAAAGACCGCCAACAAGCCTTGCTAGCTGCAAGGGTCGCGGTTAGGGTTTTTGGATGCTGCTGTGACCCAGGAGGGACCAGGATGTTGCCAATTGCGTGAGGGGACAGAGGGGGCATCCAGCAAGACAAAGAGCCCACTCAGAAGCAAGCAGCACCCGCAGAAGTGCCGGAACAGGCACTACAAAGTGGAGTGAACCGGAGCAAACCCGAAGTCACAAAGGAGGGTCCCACGACGCCGGAAGACAACTCAGGAGGTCGTGCACTGCAGGTTAGAGTGCCGGGGACCCAGGCTTGGCTGTGCACAAAGGAAATCCTGGAAGAGTGCACAGGAGCCGGAGTAGCTGCAAAACACGCGGTTCCCAGCAATGCAGTCTAGCGTGGGGAGGCAAGGACTTACCTCCACCAAACTTGGACTGATGAGTACCTGGACTGTGGGAGTCAGTTGGACAGAGTTGCTGAGTTCAAGGGACCTCGCTCGTCGTGCTGAGAGGAGACCCAGAGGACCGGTGATGCAGTTCTTTGGTGCCTGCGGTTGCAGGGGGAAGATTCCGTCGACCCACGGGAGATTTCTTCGGAGCTTCTAGTGCAGAGAGGACGCAGACTACCCCAACAGCATGCACCACCAGGAAAACAGTCGAGAAGGCAGCCGGATCAGCGTTACAAGGTCGCAGTAGTCGTCTTTGCTACTTTGTTGCAGTTTTGCAGGCTCCCAGAGCAGTCAGCGGTCGATTCCTTGGCAGAAGGTGAAGAGAAAGATGCAGAGGAACTCTGATGAGCTCTTGCATTCGTTATCTAAGGAATTCCCCAAAGCAGAGACCCTAAATAGCCAGAAAAGGAGGTTTGGCTACCCAGGAGAGAGGCTAGGCTAGCAACACCTGAAGGAGCCTATCAGAAGGAGTCTCTGACATCACCTGCTGGCACTGGCCACTCAGAGCAGTCCAGTGTGCCAGCAGCACCTCTGTTTCCAAGATGGCAGAGGTCTGGAGCACACTGGAGGAGCTCTGGGCACCTCCCAGGGGAGGTGCAGGTCAGGGGAGTGGTCACTCCCCTTTCCTTTGTCCAGTTTCGCGCCAGCGCAGGGCTGAGGGATCCCTGAACCGGTGCAGACTGGCTTATGCAGAGATGGGCACCATCTGTGCCCATCAAAGCATTTCCAGAGGCTGGGGGAGGCTACTCCTCCCCAGCCCTGACACCTTTTTCCAAAGGGAGAGGGTGTAACACCCTCTCTCTGAGGAAGTCCTTTGTCCTGCCTTCCTGGGCCAAGCCTGGCTGGCCCCAGGAGGGCAGAAACCCTTCTGAGGGGTTGGCAGCAGCTGCAGTGAAACCCCGGGAAAGGTAGTTTGGCAGTACCCGGGTCTGAGCTAGAGACTCGGGGGATCATGGAATTGTCTCCCCAATGCCAGAATGGCACTGGGGTGACAATTCCATGATCCTAGACATGTTACATGGCCATGTTCGGAGTTACCATTGTGACGCTATACATATGTCGTGACATATGTATAGTGCACGTGTGTAATGGTGTCCCCGCACTCACAAAGTCTGGGGAATTTTCCCTGAACAATGTGGGAGCACCTTGGCTAGTGCCAGGGTGCCCACACACTAAGTAACTTAGCACCCAACCTTTACCAGGTAAAGGTTAGACATATAGGTGACTTATAAGTTACTTAAGTGCAGTGGTAAATGGCTGTGAAATAACGTGGACGTTATTTCACTCAGGCTGCACTGGCAGGCCTGTGTAAGAATTGTCAGATCTCCCTATGGGTGGCACAAGAAATGCTACAGCCCGTAGGGATCTCCTGGAACCCCAATACCCTGGGTACCTCAGTACCATACACTAGGGAATTATAAGGGTGTCCAGTATGCTAATGTAAACTGGTGAAATTGGTCAGTAGCCTGTTAGTGACAATTTGGAAAGAAATGAGAGAGCATAACCACTGAGGTTCTGGATAGCAGAGCCTCAGTGAGACAGTTAGTCATAACACAGGTAACACATACAGGGCACACTTATGAGCACTGGGGCCCTGGCTGGCAGGGTCCCAGTGACACATACAACTAAAACAACATATATACAGTGAAATATGGGGGTAACATGCCAGGCAAGATGGTACTTTCCTACACCAGGGAACTGTAATATTACTTAAGGTGCAACAGAAGCTTGTTTGGTCCTTCTATAATACAGATAGCACCAGTGCTCATACAGCGCTGGTGTTACCTTAACTGAGCTTCCCTCATTTGCATGTGTGCACTGATACATGAAAATGAGGGGACACTTTGCATTTGAGTTATATTATGGATGTGGCTGCAGAGGAAAATAAGATATCATGAGACGGCCTGACTGTGCCAAAAAGAGGTGGTCTAAAATCAGGGTGGGTCCCCAGAGCACCTTCTGAAAAGGGGAAAGAGGGACTCTTGGAGCCTCACCCTCAGACACCCTCCTGAAGCTGAGAGCAGTCAGTCACTGGACCCGCAGGCAGGGGGCTCTTTGTCAATCTTTGATGTGCAGACCAGGTTCTACCTGCACTCTGAAAGACTGAGTGGCTGCTTCAAACCGATGTTATGTTTTTCACTAATGCGCTGCCCACAAGAGGGGGACAAGTTCACAGTGCCCTGGGGGCAGGGTGTTCTATGTAATAGGGCACACTGTCCCTGTTTGCTCCCAGCACAATATGTTAAACATGCTCTGCGGTGCAAAAAGGGAAAGTGTGCCATCTGTATAATACATCCACTGGTGTTGAAGGTGCTGCTTGTCTTCCTTTACTTTTGTACCCATTGTGCAGGTAGAACATGTGTTGATAAGTCAGTTTTTGTAAGCCTTTATCAAGTACTGGTGCAAGTAGTTAGTGCTAATTTGCTGAGACGAGTTATGCAGCTCTATCTGATAACAAATGTTAATTTATCAGCCTGATAAAACTTTAATCTTTAGAGACAACATACATTTAATTTTTGCCTGTAATTCAAATGAGGAAGCACACTATCCCTCTGTGCCGTAATCATATCTCACACCTATTTCAAGTGCATCATCTTCTACGCTCACATAGCGCAATCACAGCATGTGAACTACCCCTTGTAATCAATAACATGTTACACGTATAACATACTACAGGCAAGGGCATTACCATCTCTTCACCAATCTCAAATCACACTCATAGTATGTCTTTACCTACCACACATCAGACTCGTAACTAGTTCATAACCCCTCTTCAACAATCATAAATTACTCTCATATCAAGTGTCCCATCCATCAACACTAATCATACTTACTGCACTTTCCCTTTTTACCAGACAAGTATGTAATTGATGGCAACCATATCCCTCACTACACCACACACATAACACACTGAAACCAAGTTTATTACTCTTCTCAACCAGGTGCATAGTGCACTCATACACTAAGCATTACCCATACTCCTTGGATAATGAATTGCACTCACTGCAAGAAGCATACTACCCATCTTTCCCAAAGAAGTATCACTCATAGCAAGTGCACCAAACTGCTTCACCAAAAGCAAATCAGAATCTTGGAGAGTGTTCTGCCCCTTCATATATCACACACAGAAAACACAGGGAAAGGACGTCTGTGCTGCA